>NW_026126184.1:0-229416 GCF_943737965.1 Phodopus roborovskii | reverse complement strand
TGTGCAAGCATCTAGATGTATATAATTTTCTGGAAATACTAAGTAGGAGAATGGGAAGAAAGCACTCTGATGCAGACAAATGAGTGATTTGAGCGTAAAAGATGACACAGTAATGAGAAACATGAAAAATTTTAAAATAGAGATGTGTTCATTGAACAGTTGACAGACAACTTTTAAAGGTAATTTTATTGTAAATGCTTTATTTCTGTGTTAGAACAATGCAATATTTTGCTGCTGAATTTCTTCATGGAAGATGCTTTAAATCATACAGTTATTAAGATGCAGTGTTCCTCACTTTTCCACATAAGACATGAGCTGACTCATAATGTAACTAATAAGAGGTCTTTCACTTCTTATTATGTTTGAATTATAATATGTTTTTAAGGATAATTCAGGAGTCAGATTTTTAGTCCTTTCATTTGTCTGAGAATAAAATTCTTATAGTGGTAAAATGTCCCAATGATATCAAAAATTCTGTAGTTGAGAAATTGTGAATATGTTACTTTACATTTCTAAAAGGATTCTACAGATGTGATTAAGGATATTTAAATTGGATATTATCCTATATTATGTAAGTGAGTCTGATTCAATACCAAAGGATGGGAGATAATAAATTTCTTCTGTTTAGGTCATGAGATTGTAGTGACTTGTAAAAGAAGAAACTAACACAGCACTCCTATCCCTCACTAAGACTTGGGAAACATTTCAGAATAGGAGAGAAATGAATGCAGGAACGAGAAAGTAGATAAGAGAGTAGAGAGGTACCACATTCTGGATATGACAAGACTTCTGGTCTTTCCACAGTTGTTGACTGAAGAAGAGCAATATAAAATCAAGCAAGCCAGCATTCCAGTACTGAGTGGGAGGAGACTCCCTCTGAAGTCTCATTCCTAGCTGAAGAGCTATTGACAGCTGAAAGATGCTTAAGGAGATTTTTTTTTGGTGGTGTGGCCTCTTGTAAGTTTTCTGTGTTCTGGTGGATGACTTTGTACCCACAGCACTAACTAGATCTTGAGTTATTAGGAAAAAAATAAAGGGCATCAAAATAATAAAAGTTATATGTCCTAGTGTAGTAGAAGGGAGAGGTGAGGGTTAATATGATCAAGATACATTATATACACATAAAAATTATCATGAAATAAGTAACTTGGAGTTAGAGGAACCCCATGGAAGAGGGGAAGGAAGGACTGTAGAGGAATAGAGGATAAAAGGAGAACACAACCCACAGAATCAATTAAGCAGGGCTTATAGGTACTCACGGAAACTGAAACAGCAGTCATGGAGCTTGCTTGCATTGGTCTGTGCTAGGTCTTCTGTATATATGTTATGGTTGTTACCTTGGTGTTTCTTGGGACTACTAACAGTGAGTGAGCACAATGTCTCTGAATTTTTTACTGGCTCTTGGATTTCTTTCCTCCTCTAGGGTTGCCTTGGCTAGCCTTGATATTAGAGTTTGTGCCAAGGTTTACTGTCTCTTCATATGCTATATTTGGTTGATATACCTGGGAGGCTTGCTCTTTTCTGAAGGGAAATGGAAGAGAAATGGATCTGGCACCTGGGGGTGGGGGGCGAAGAAGATGGGAGGACTGGGAGGAGTGGGGGATGGGAAAACTGAAATTAGACTGCATTGTATGAAAGAAGAAAAATAATATTCTTTAAGAAAAATTCTATGGTGGGATACTTTCCTCAGCCTTAATAAAGGGTAAGGGATTTGGTCCTTCCTCAACTTGGTATGCCAGACTTCCTTGACTCCCCAAGTAAGGACTTACCCTTATGACAAGTAGATAGTGAGTGGGAAGGGGGGTTGGGGCAAGAGAAGTGGAAGGAAGGGGAACTAGGGTTGGTATGTAAAGTGAAAAATAAATTATTTTAAATAAAAACAGAAAAATCTAAAGCAACTCTTTACTCCAAACCAAAAATCATGGCATGAATGAGGACATATGAGGCAGAATTTACTATTCTCTAAGTATCATGGTATGTCCGGGTTTTCTATTTTCTTTTCTCAAAAGCAAGGAGAAGGTTTCTTCAAGTGCCATCCACTTGCCTGTGAATTTCAAGATACCATTATTTTTTTTTTTTCTGCAGAGTAGTATTCCTTTGTGTAGATGTGCCACATCTTCATTAACCATTCTGTAATTGAGGGGCATCTAGGTTGCTTCCAGGTTCTTCTTATTACAAATAGTGCTGCTGCGAACATAGTTGAACAGATGTCTTTGTTGCATGGATGTGAATCCTTTGGGTATATGCCTAAGAGGGAGATTGTCGGGTCCTGTGGTAAACTAATTTCCATTTTCCTGAGGAACCGCCATACTGATCTCCAAAATGGCTGTATGAGTTTGCACTCAACACCAGCAGTGGAGGAGTGTTCCCCTTTCTCCACATCCTCTCCAACATGAGTCATCATTGGTGTTTCTAATTTTAGCCATTCTGGCAGGAGTAAGATGGTATCTCAAAGTTGTTTTGATTTGCATTTCCCTGATAGCTAGGGATGTGGAGCATTTTCTTAAGTGTCTTTCAGCCTTTTTGATTTCCTCTATTGAGAACTCTTTCAGAGTTGAAAGAGCAACATAGAAGGAATTCTCAGGATTTTCTTAGGTTCCTCACAGTGATCTATTAATTTCCATTCTCTCTCTCTCTCTCTCTCTCTAAGATATATCTTCTACAGTACTTTTTTGGAATTAAATCCAGTTCATCCACTCAATATTTTTTTCAATTAAATTAAAATCAAGCCATACCATCTGTAGGCAACACATGCAACAAGATCAGCTCGTTTAATCAGTCTGAAGGACTGAATTATTTGACAGTATTCTGGTAACTACAGTGGCTACTACCTATATCATATTTTCCAATGATAAGAGTTTATGTGACTTTAATATTCCATCCCAAGAGGGTGGGAAAGTTCATTGTGTTTAAGTATGTTTTCATTGATTACTACAGAGCAGCGAATATGAGAAAACCAAGAGGTTCATAACTTTAGGTATTCAAACTTTAGAATGAAATGCCCATTTTCAGTTTTGGAGACTATTTCGTACATATTAAAACCTGCTTGTATAGGAGGGAACATACTAAAGTTTATTCCTTACCCCCTTCTTGTCTAACAAATAAAAGAAATGTGTATAAAAAAAAAAGCAAGGAGAAGGAGGACAGAACAAAATATAGCTTTTTAAAAAAATTTAATTTGTTTGTTTGTTTGTTTGTTTATTGAGACAGGTTTCTCTGTGTAGCTATGAAGCCTGTCCTGGAACTTGCTCTATAGATCAAGCTAACTTTGAACTCATGGAGATCCACCTGCCTCTGCCTCCAAAGTGCTTGGATTTAGAGTTTTCACCACCAATACTTGGCAACATAGCTAATCTTACAAATTTATTTTTCTAAAACAGCAGCCAGACCAAAAGCTCAGTGACAAATGTTGTTGCTAGGAAATACAATTTAGTTGTGACTATGGGTCACAGGCTCTTGTGAAATTTTATGACACTAAGACTATGATTGGGTTAAAAAGGGAAGCAAAGCAAACAAACAAATAAAATATTTCAATTACCTTTCCAAAATGTCTAAAAGCTCTTTGAGAAATATATTTTCTCTACTAAATCTCCAACTACAACTACAAGCAATAATAAATGTATTCAGCGTGTTCCATTTATATATTTCTGTGTTCATACATACATACATAAACACACACAAAAACACACTAACACTTAAAGGCAATGATGCCATGAATTTGAGAAAAGGAGTATAAAATTGGAGGAGTTGGAAAAAAGGGGGGAAATTATATAATTATATTTTAATTTAAAATATAAATAAAATGATGTTATGCAAGAATTTGTATGGATATGATTTTTTATTTCATTTATGAGTACTCCTAAGATTAGAGGTGTTGTGTTAAATGATGACTGCGAGTTTAACATTTTTTCTTTATTTGAGACAGGGTATGTGACTCAGGTTGAAATCAACTTATGAGCTGTCTAGTTTGAGTGCTGAAATTAAAAGTATGTGTCATCACACCCGGATTATGCCTTTTTTCACCTTTTTCAACCTTGTCTTGACTATTTGGGGTTCTTTGCAATTCCATATGAATCTTAAAATTGAGTTTTTCATTTACACAGAAAGCCTTTTTACCTCATCTGCAGGTTGCTTTGGGGGAGGATAGACATCTCACAACAGCTGTCTACTTATGAATCCAGGTTCTTTATACTCATTTGGCTCTTTAATGTTTTGTGAGTTTTTCAAAGCATTCATCTTCTTCTGTATTGGCTATATATTGCTATTTTTGACTTGGAGAGTTAGTCCTCTGTGTCTTGAACATAGGCTGTGTGCATATTTAGGTCCACGTATTCACTTTCAATAGTGCTTTCTCATTTTCTAATATAGCTTTGCATTTATTTTCCAGTATCCCAACCTTCATTGTTCAAAGGGATCCTGATAGGATCATGCCTTCATTTGTCTGTTCAGTTACTGATAGTTATGGTAGTACATCCCACCATCTCTCACACTGGCTTATATATCAATAGCTTATGAGGGTGCCCTGTCTTGAAAAGTTGTTGTACTAAGAAATAACTGAATCGAATTATGAGGTGCCATAATATCTGTAAGAGACAAATTATAACTAGTTATTATGCTACATACAAGGAAAATGGGGTAATAAGTTGATGGGTAACTCAACCAGTATGGAGTCCACAGAAGCCAAGCCAGGATTGTCCCTTCAAAATTGCTTTTAATTACCAAACTTTGCAATTCTACAGGCACCACTTACACATCTTTATGATCTATGACTTTGTACCATTTGCAATTGTTAAAAATTCATTGTTTCATTTCAGACTTTATTTTCCCAGAACTCATGTGAATGCAACCATGGTCTCTCATATTGAGGTGTTAGGGACTGCAAGAGGGGGTATTTATTTGGGAAGTAATTAGTCCATTAGGGCTCATGAATGAGTTAAATCCCATTGAAGTGGTTTTGTTTCAGAAATGGAGTAGTTACTGCCAGAACATGTTGTTATGAAAAGGCTTGGCCTATTCTATATGTGGCCAGTTTCTTTTGCTTTTTTGATATATTTTGTATAAGCAGAGACAGTCTTTATCAAAATTCTAGAATCATGCTCTTCATTACTTCAAGCCACCAAACTGGGGAACAATTCATTTACTTATTTTCTAGGCCTCACCATGTTGAGTAGATAATCTGTGAACTTGTAGAATCAAGTCATCCTTTTACCACAGTCTCTTAAGAAGCTGGGACTATAAGTGAGTAACACTGTACTCTTTAAATCTCTTTACCTAAAATGCCAAGACTCTCTTGTTATACTATAGCAACACAAATAAGATTAAGACATAAGCTTGAAAGATACAAGTTATTTAGTAAAATAGAACTTGGGTTAAGGGCCTTGGTGTTTAGGCACCACAAAACTGGAAGAGGCTTTTTCTGAGTCTGAAGCTGTACTAAGACCTAAATGCACTTTGCAGGGATATAATTATTGTGTATTGTGAATGTAAGATGTACATCAGAATATGTTGGTCTCTTTTGAGCAAAAGAGTACCTTGTGATCTAAAATAAGGGTGCCTAAGAGAACTGAGTGCATTGTTGTTTTTGCCATGCTGTGTTTTTGACAGGATTTTTCAGACTATACATATTAACTTTTTGTTAGAAATATAATTTTATCCTGTTTGAAAATATTTTTTCAAGCCTGTACCTTCTATAGCTATACTCTTAATTTTTCATAAAAGAATAAATTATAATTTTAATACAATAATGTTTATCAGTTTGTTATTTATGTTTAATTCATTTTAGGTGAAGTCTAAAATTATTTTACATAGCTATAGATACTGTAGATTCTCCCCTATATTTTCTAAAGCTTTATAGCTTATGTTATACTTTGTATTCAGTGTTATAGAAGATGAGGAGTTTATAAGTAAAAATAAAGCAAAAATTGGTAAAAAACTGATAAGTAAAACTCCCTGATCAGTGAAGGAAAGAATTATCACTGTGAGAAGACAGTATTTTCCAACTATTCATCTGATGTCCAGAATACATGGAACTCAAAAATACTTAACAGAAATACAAAACAAACAAAATCCATAAACCAAATTAATCCAATTTAAAATTTGGCAATTGGACTGAACATATAGTTCAATTAGCAATATGAGGAACAAAAATCACTATTGTTAACTAGTATGGAAACATGACTAAATCTACACTGAAATTCCTTCTCAGTTCAATTAGAAACAATATTTAAAAACAAATACTTGTTAGAATGTGAGATAAAAGGGAATTCTCACATAGTGTTAATAGGAATGTAAATTAGTGCTGCTATTGTGGAGAACACTGTGGAGTGCCCTTGAAAGTCTAAAAATAAATCTGCATATGAGTCAACCTTGCTACTTGTGAAATGAAATGAAATCAGTATAAAGAAAAACTTATGTGTACCTATTTATGGCAACAGTATCCACAGTAGCTAAGACGCAAAATCAATCTAGATGCCCATTAATAGATGAAGAAAAAGAGGAACTTATTCAGTCACAAAGAAGACTAAAACATTTATTTGCAACAAATTGCAAAGAAATGGAGGACATAGTGTCACATGAAATAACCAGGCACAAAAGATTAGTTTAACACATTCCTTCTCATACATTGAAGTTTGAAAAAGACAAAGAGAACATACAAGAGTAATTAATACATGCTGAAGCTGGAAAGTGTTTGGGGAAAGTTGGCTAAATGGAGCATGTCTTTAATCTATATATACTGTGCATATCTATTAAAGCATAGAGCTAACGATATTAATATACACCATTAAAAAATAAAAGACAAATATTGGGGTATAATGTATATAGAATATGAAGCTAAGTTTGCATCAGAATTTAGGGTTTCATTTTAGGCTAGTTATCAGAGCAATGATATTAAGGAAATAGTATTTTAAGATCAATCTGGCTACAATGTGCAGCAGAAGTAATTAGAAGTTCAAGTTCCTTCTTTGCAATTATAATTTAATTGATTCCCATTGATACAGGTGACACCATCTACTATAATTTATGCTGTGAAAATATTGAACTTTACAGCTTCCAGATTTAGCCCTGAGGTTCTATAATTTATTATGCTGTATGTCCAAATGAAGGTTATAAATGCTGGATGTGTCCATAAATCTTATTCTAGGCCAATACCAAACATGAGCCACACCAAAAGTGGAGGTAACATGTAAATTTTCTCAATCTATATTTATTCACAGGATTCCAAAAAGAAGATAGACATGCTGATTCTTATGTTTCCTGACACATTTGCTGGTCTAGGCTCTAGACTCATTACAGTAAAGATTTATTTTTATTTATGTATCTTTTATGCTACTGGGTACAGAATTCTAAGTCTTGTGTTTACTTGGAAAGTACACTTACCATTAAGCCACACATTAAGTTGCAGCATGAAATTTCAAATAAATGATAAAATTCCATTTACTTATATTATGGCAATGTCAACAAGGTAAGAATTACTCCAAGTGAAATGAGAAAGACGTTGTAGATAAAAGATACAAATGAGCTTTTAATGATCGTGAGTACATGACATTTGCCACATTGAAGCCATCTATCATATAGTGGTATTGGGAGCACACAGAGGGGGAGGGGTGACTGTAAATTCATTGGTTGTGACTGAAACCTAGCATCATTGCAGGATTCAGAATTAAAAGTTAGTGATTTGTCTTAATTTAAAGATAGCAACTAATCAGGAAATGTGAATTATAATAAAGAATGTAAATTTCAGTCTCCTTTGCTTCTTCAAAGCCAATTCTAGTAAAGAAAGGCACATAATAATCAAAGAATGCTGGCATATATCTATAATCCCAGCACTTAGTGGTACAGGAATATTGTGGATTTCAGGTGAGCCTGGGATATATGGTGAGAATATGATTCTAAAAAAAAAGTAAAATTAATTTAATTTTTTAAAGTTTATTTTTAATTTATGTGCATGAGTGTACACCATATGATATTCTGTTGCCAATGGAAGTCAATAAAGAGTATCAGGTTTCCTGGAATTGAAGTTATGTACCACCATGTAGATGCCAGAGGAATCAGACCTAGATACCCAGGAAGAGTAACACATGTTCTTAAAAGCTGATCTATCTCTCTAGTCTGGAAACAGATATACTAAAGGAATTATATGAAATAGTGAAAGAAGCATAAATCAAAGAACTGAGAAACTTGGGGTTTACATGTGACATTTTGCTAGGTTTTCTTTAAATCTGAAACATTTCCATCATCTTTATAATCTTCATTTCCCATGTCTAGAAACTGATGTTTCCAGTTGTATCATCATATGCTATTGCTTACCTAATTATTTTTAGTATTAATATCCATTTTCTCTTTTAAAATATGTATTTATTTGCAAGTCTGTGTGTGCATGAATCGATAGATGCATGGTACGTGTGTGTGTGTTTGTGTGTGTGTGTGAGATAGTGTGTATGTGTAATGCTACGTTGTGGAGGTCATAAGACAACTTAAAATGTCTACCCTCTCCTTCTATCGTGTGAAACCCGAAAATCAAGTAGGTCTTCATGCATGGCAGCAAGTAAGTTTACCCATTGAGCCATTTCACTGCTTCCCTTTTTCCTTTGTATTTTGATCACTGTATTTTGCTGACTCATATTTTGTTTGTGGCACACAATACCTAGCATCCACACATTGGACATTTTTCTCATTAACATTTATTTGCTTTGATTTTGGATTTTAGTTCCTTAGATTTTTGGCTGTGTATGTAATAGAACAAGGCAATCAATAATTTTATGTGTCAGGTAATAAAAACAGCAGCAAGTGATTTCTTTCTCTAGGCATATGTAAAAGTTGCTGCCTTACAGCTCTGTCAGGGACATGTAAAAGGCTGACCATAATTGCTTTATGTCAGGTTGCTCATAGAGGTCAGACAACTGGGAACAAAATGTTCCAGCTCCTTAAAAATAGATAGAAACTTTAAAAACAACTCAAGTTGGCGAGAGTATTAATTCAAGGATCTCAATCTAGATGTACTCAACCACGCTGGAAAATGTCTATTCAGGCTTCAGTGCCTCCTGGTTTCATTAATGCCCTCTTCTTCCAAAACTAGCTGCTCAAGAGGTTGTGGAGGGGGCTAGAACCATGAACAATGAGTCTTCCTGATTAAAATGATGGTGGAAAATTACTTCTTTTTCCATGTATGGGAACTACTCATTGTTGGTATCTCTAACTTGGTGCTCACGATGTCTTTTTTTATGTGAATTTTTCTTTTTCTCGGTAACAAAACTGTAGTTTCCAAGGGCAGCAAATTCAGCTCTTTGGGTAGTTCGCTTATAAGAACATATTACTATATCAGCTCATATCTTTGCCCATAGGAGGCACTTATGCATTTCAATTACTAAGTTCCCCTACATCAGGCATTTGAAATGTGTCTCAGTTATATGGGATTTATGGAAATCCCCCATCCAAGCTGGAATATACCAAAAAAAAAAATCTCATGCCCCTTATCAAAATTTGTTACGCTTGCTATTCCAAAGACCTGGTTGAATCAGTCTTTTGATGCCTGGAGTGCGAATTAAGAATACAAGGATCAATAAATGAGAGATCTTATCTTTGAAAACTATATAATTCAAATCATGTGCTCTCTTGAAACCTTGACACTAAGAGAAAGACAAAGTCTGAGTTTCTAGCATGATCACTATCCTCCTTAAAATGCCTTCCTAGTGAAGTTTGTATATTTATTATTTTAGCCAATGCTTCAGCTCACCTTTGTACCTCTTTCCTTAGGGCATTTACTGCAGAGGATTTACAATAGTGAATGTATCCTTTGTCCTTTTAAAATGGCTATTTATCTTCTCTAGGACCTGAATCTCATTTCCTTGAAATACCATCTGCAGAGCTGAGGTATCCATCTCCAAACCCCTATATGAGAAAGGAATTGTAACGTTCATGACTGCCAACTAGGCTTCTGTTTTCACACATTCTACTTACTCATTTTCTTCTTAAAATGTCTGGTTTCTGCTATACAAATTCAGGTATTTATTGTCAGGGCTAACAGAAATCAGCTTTTATTGCTTTAATGTATTTTCATTATTCTTGACAAGTTCAAGGTTCTTATAAAATAGAGAGGCTGATTACTAGATAAGAAATTAACTTCTATAATTAGGATGTCTGTATAGCATGGGCCAAAGATACCAGAAAAACTTTTCAATAGGCAGGTCATTAAAGCTATCTAGAGGGAAGCATTTAAAAATGAATTGGTGTACCTAAATGATGTGGGGGCTGAACTGGTGTTCCAAGTAAAGAAACAAAATCATGCATTGAAGAAAGGGGATTAAAAAGTATGAGGGCCCAAGGAAAATAGCCAAAGTGTTTCCTATTATCTGAAATGCAAGAGGCAGTGAAGAGGACCAGTAGAAGCAATAAAGGTAGAAAGATATAAGGCATCCTGTTGAAGGAAGGATCTGTACCCTTTGACAAATCACTCAAACTGTATTCAATGTGGCCTCCTTGAAACAGAGACTGTGTCTGGATTTGCTCACCTTGGACTCCCTATGACCCAATGTCTGGTTTATAGTGGGTGATGGATAAATATATTTTGAATAACAGAACATATGAAAGACCAATGCATAATAACAGAATAATTTGATGTACATGGATTCTATGACTGTGAATTATTGCTAGATAATTCACTGGAAGCAATTACAATTATGGATATTTGGAGAAAGTAGGGCAAGGATAGTACAAACACTTAAGGAGACCATAACAATAGCCCTCATAATGTATGACAGAAAGTCTGACATACAAACTGAAAAAGTGAATTAAAGACATATTTGGAAGCTGAAATGAACAGCAATAGGAGCAAAGGCAAAGTCTTGGAAAACTAATAATATGTTTGGCCTAGATAGCTAGGACATAGAAATTATGTTAACTTTTAATACTTTTGGTTATTTAAATTTGCTCTTTGGCATTCCTATACATGTACGTAACACATTCTGATTACCATCACCACCCAATTTCTTATTTCTTATCAACTCCTCCTGTGAATCCTCTCATATACCTTACAGGTTCCTCTTCCATATTTATATATGTTTGCTTTGATTTGCATTCCACTAAGTGTAACTAGGGACATCGCTGTGATTATGGATACTGAGTTATTCACTGGATACTGGTGGGCTCATCAGTGGACATACAGCTTAAGACAGGCCTTCCTCCACAATCCATCACAAGATAGTAATTTATCAGACATGGGTATGCCTCATGACTGGTTGATGACAGACCCTACCTTACAGAGGCCTACTATAGGCAATCATAGCTGTTAGGTACTCATGATTACAAAAGCTGTGTCATACTCAACATAGCATTCCACTGCCAATTTCCTTGCCTTCTAGCTCTTAACAGTCTTTCTGTGTCTTACTCTATAATATTCCCTAAATAGTCGTGGTATTCATATAAATAAATGTCCCCTTTAAAGCTGAGCACTCAGTTGTCTCTTTTCCTCAGCAACCACAGCAGCCAAAATTCTCTTATTATCTGTTAATTCTATAAATAATGGGTTTCATCATGACATCACAAACCTGTACATAAGGTACTTTGATCAACTTCCCCTCCTCTAACAGCTATCTTTTGTGTCCATTTCCCATTTGCATATCTGTGGTGATTTCTGTTTGGTATTCTTTTCCTTTTGGCTCCTCTGCAGTTTTAAACATATGAGAGAACACACACAAGATTTTTTTTTTTTTGATCTGTTATACCAAAGATTTGAATAGATAGCTCTGAAGGGAGCACCAATTTGAAATGAAATGATGAATTCAGCTTTGAAGGGTTTAACTGAAAATACAGCTTGACAGTCATCATAAGAGAACCAACACAGCTATTTCTAGATTCATTGTTTGAAATACCTTCAACATGCTAATGGTTCTTAAATTTCAATATCTATCCACATTTAAAAATTTTTCATACAGAGTGATTGTGTTTCCCCTACCCCAACTCCTCCTAGACCCCCTCTCCTCCCTATTCATCCAATTTTATGTTCTTTCTCTCTCTTAAAAAAAGCACAAAAATACAAAAATAAAATTCAAAACAAATAGAAAGCTAATAGACAAATGAAGTGTAAAATAAAGAAGACTCCTGAGTATGGAGCCTGCTCTAAAGTGTGGTTGATAAACCCAGTGACACTCCATTAGAGAAAACTGATCTCCCTTTCCCACCAGATAGCAACTGCAAATGTCTTCCTAGTTAGGAATGAGACTTTGTGTTCACTTCTCTCTCATAGTTCTGTGACCCAATCTGTCCTGAACCTGTGCAGGTCTTATGAATACTACCACAGTCTCTGTGAATTCATATGTTAATCTGTGGGGATTCGAATAAGAATGGCCCCCATAAGCAATTTGAATACTTGAGCCCTCATTGGTGGAGGGAGTTTTGGGAATGGCTGAAATGTATATATTTGTTAGGGGACATTTATCACTGGGGGAGGCCCATTCTCTCTATATCTCAGATTTGTGATTATAGGTCAGATGCCAGCTTTCAGCTATTGCTCCAGTAACATGCCTACCTTCTTGTTGCCTTGCTTCCTGTCATGTAATGTTAATGTATTCTCTGTGCTATTGTATGTTGGGCATATGCAATTTCCACTTTATTGGGAATTGCATTAAAATATTGCCTTGAGCCTCAGAAGAGACTTTGAACTTTTAAACTGTTGTAAGACTGCAAAGGACTATGGGACTTTTGAAATTGGATTAAATATAGTGTTAACTATGATATAACTGAAAGCCTATTGGGGCAAATGATTTGAACTCATATGCTCTTATATATGAAAGATTGGTTCTTATTGGTGGAAGTGTTTGAGGAAGGATTAGGAAGTAGACCCTTATTGAAGACAGCATGAATGCACTGGGGTTGAATTTTTGAGTTTTCAAAAATCCCCATTAGGCCCAGTCTGTTTTGGCCTTGTGGTTTTGAATCATATGTAAGCTCTTAGTTACTGCTCCAGTGCCATGACTGCTTGCTTGCCATCTTGCTTCTAACCATGGTAGCCATGGACTCACTTTCGAAAACTATAAGTAATCTACCAACTAAATGCTTTATTTTATAACTTGTTTCCTCATGGGTTTCTTTCCACAGCAATAGAAAAGTCATTAAGACAGATTCAGTCCTATTGTTATCTGAAAAATGCTGTTTCCTTGGATCTATCCATCAACTCTGGCTCTTTCAATCTTTCTGTCTTTTCTTCAGCATAGATAACCATGACTTGAGGGGAGCTCTTTGCTAAAGACAGCCAATTTAGGCTTGAGTGCTCTAAAGTCTCTGCATCCTTTGCACATTGTTTAGTTGTGTGTCTCCCTATTAATACCATCTCTTGCAAAAAGAAATTTCTCTGATGAAAGTTTCATGAAGCACTAATCTACTGGCATATGAATGTGCCATTGGGAGTAATTTTATTGCTATGTTCCTTTAACAGAATAATAGTGTTAAGTTTCTCCCTTGGCCCATGACCTATCTAGTCTCAGGTTCTTGGCAACTTCGGCAGTGTCAAGAAGTAGAGCTTAAATCCAATAAAATGTTTTTGGTTACTTCTATAACATTTGTGCTACTACTGCAACTGTATATTTTGCAGGTAAGTTGCTATTGTAGATTGTGGGGTTTGTAGCTGTGTGATACTGATAGATATATTTCTCTTCCAACAGAGTGCAGAGTACTTTATAGTGATATAAATACTAGTCAGGAGGGATGAAGCTTCTAGTTGAGTACTAGTTTTATTTTTTTTTTTTATCAGCAATGGGGCATTAACTATGATCATTGTTGCTGCATTCATAATAGCCAGAAACTGGAAACAGCATAGATATCCATAATAAAAATTTGGTGCATTTACACAGCAGAAAGTTAAATGTGAATATGAGAATTTAAGCTAGAATCCATATAACCATAGACCTTTGGGTCTTTAATAATAGGTCAGAGAGAAGAGGATCTTCCAATGCAAGAGAAATAGAACATGTTATGGAGAAACAATGAGAAAAGTAAAATAGGAAGATTAAAATAGGAGGGAAATAGGAGAGAAGGGTAAAAAGGGAATATGAGAAGTGAAAAATAACAATAAAGGTCTTTTGAAAAATCAAATGGAGGCTTCCTCTTCCTGTCAGATGATCTGTGAAGATGATTTACTATAATCTTGACACAGAAAACCCTACAAAATGATGCGAATTAAGAGGTTCAAATCTTCAGGTTAACTTTAAGAACACCTGTGAAACTTCCTAGGTCATCGGATGTATGCAGATCTGAAAAGCCAACAAGTATCAAAAGATGTCACTTTAAAGATGCAAAGTGTGCCTTTCTGGTGGTATAATGGTGGAGTCAGTAGGTATACCCAGACCAAACAGTGTGATTGCTGAACACAGAATTGGTAGTTCAAAAAAGTGCTGAATTTTTGCTGCTCATGTTTAAAACTACAGAATCCTGCTGAACTTAGGGGCTTAGATTTAATTCTCTGGTCATAGAACACATCAAGTGAACAAAGCACCCATGATGTAAAAAGAAAAAAAATAGTCTTATAAGAGGTTCAGTGTGAGAGGGCAGAGAGGGGAAAAGGGAGGAAGGGAGAGAGAGAAGGGGGAGGGAGGGAGTTAGGGGGAACTGGGATCGACATGCAAAATAATTAATTAAATTAAAAAAATGCTTTGACTCCAAAATTTAAGTTCAAGGACAAATTACTGGGGAAAAGGATTTCTATTTTTGTTTCCATAGAAAATGAAAAGCTGTGGATTCCTTCCAGACTAATGTGATTTGATCAAGCCAGACCACCTGAAACAGAGTACCAGGTAATCCTACATTCAAAACAGCTGGACAAAGCAGCCTAACAGACTACAGCCAGGATTTCTGCATCTTCTTAGAATCCTCCATGACAGCGCCCCGTACCAACAGGAAGTAGTTTGGAAAGAACGACACCCAAATTCCCAAATATTGCCTATAAATGTTTGTTTTCATTTAAATGGACATGGTTATATAAAATAAATAAATAAATAAATTTAAAAAAAGAGGTTCAGTATAGCTGGATTGATGTTGAAGTCTTTGATCCATTTGGACCTGAGGTTTGTGCATGGCAACAGACATGGGTCTATCTGCAGTCTTCTACACTACATTATCCAATTGTGCCAGCACCATTTGTTGAAGATGCTGTGATGGGAGATGTCATTCTGTATATGTTTCTCATACTGGTTAATGAATAAAGCACTGTTGGCCAATAGGAAAGCAAAATAGGCGGGACTAGGAGACAAGGAGGAAATAGGAAGTAGTACGGAGGAGCCAAGATGGAGAGTGGGGAGAAAGCAGTATGCCGGCCAGCTCCCGGGTAAGAGAAATACATAGATCAGCAGAAATGGGTTAATACTTAAGACAGAGTTAGCTGATAAGAAACTAGTACTGGGCTAACAGATTATATCATATACAGAGTTTCTGTGTGCTATTTGGGGCTGGCGCGGGGGCGGGACAAGACCAGTGGTGGCAGGTGGAAAAACCGTACTTCTCACAGATGCTGTCCTCGCCCCATTGTATAATTTTAGCTATTTTGTCTAAAATCATGTGTACATGGGTGTGTGGGTTAATATCAGTATTTTCTATTTGATTCCATTGGTCTACCTGTCTATTTTTGTGCCAATACCAGGCTGTTTCAGAACTATAGCCCTGTAGTACAGCTTAAAGTCAGGAATGGTGATGCCTCCTGAATTTCTTTTATTGTACAGGGTTGTTTTGGCTATCCTGTGTCTTTTGTTTTTCCATATAAAGGTGATTATTTTCCTTTCAGGGTCAGTGAAGAATTGTGGTAGGATTTTAATGGGGATTGCATTGAATCTGTAGATTGCTTTTGGCAACATTGCCATTTTTTACTATGTTTATCCTACCTATCCAAGAGCATGGGAGATCTTTCCATTTTGTGGTATCTTCTTTAATTTCTTTCTTTAGAGCCATAAAGTTCTTATTAAATATGTCTTTCACTTGTTTAGTAAGTGTTACCCCAAGCTACTTTATGTTGTTTATGGCTATTGTAAGGGTGATGTTTCTCTGATTTCTTCCTCAGTCTCTTTGTCATCTGAATAAAGTAGGGCTACTCATTTTTTTGAGGTTATCTTGTACCCTGCTTTCTTTCTGAAGATGTTTATCATCTGTAGAGTTCCCTGGTAAAGTTTTGTGGGTCACTTATATCATCTGCAGAAAGAGACAGTTTGACTTCTTCCTTTCTAATTTGTATCCCCTTGATCTTCTTTTGTTGTCTTTTAGATTTAGCTAGAACTTCAAGTAAAATATTGAGGAAATATGGAGAGAGATTTTATGTTCCTGATTTTAGAGGAATCGCTTCTCTCCATTCAGTTTTATGTTAGCTGTTGGTTTAAGTAGGTGGTTCACTTGAACAAATTGGTATAGGAGACAACTTCCTGAACATAACTCCAGTAGCACAGACACTGAGATCAACAGTTTATAAATGATAGCTCCTTAAACTTAGAAGCTTCTGTAAGGCAAAGGACACAGTGGACAAGAACAAACAGCAGCCGACAGACAGGAAAAAGATTTTTACCAATCCTACATCTGACAAAGGGCTTATCTCCAAGATATACAAACAACTCAATAAACTAGTCAACAAAACACCAAATAACCCTATTGAAAATGGGATACAGAACTGAAGAAAGAATTCTCATTAGAGGAAATCAAAAAGGCTGAAAGACACTTAAGAAAGTGCTCCACATCCTTAATTATCAGGGAAATGCAAATCAAAACAACTTTGAGATACCATCTTACTCCTGCCAGAATGGCTAAAATTAGAAACAACAATGACAACTTATGCTGGAGAGGATGTGGAGAAAGGGAAACAATCCTCCACTGCTGGTGGGAGTGCAAACTCGTACAGCCATTTTGGAGATCAGTATGGCAGTTCTTCAGGAAAATGGGAATTAGTTTACCACAGAACCCGGCAATACCCCTCTTAGGCATATACCCAAATGATCCACATCCATGCAACAAAGACATGTGCTCAACTCTGTTCATAGTAGCATTATTTGTAATAGCAAGAACCTGGAATCAACCTAGATGCCCTTCTACTAAAGAAAGGATAAAGAAGATGTGGCACATCTACACAATGGAATACTACTCTGCAGAAAAAAAATAATAGAATCTGGAAATTCGCAGGCAAGTGGATGGCACTTGAAGAAAACATCCTGAATCAGTAACCCAGTTATAAAAGAGAACATGGTATGTACCAGCTCATATATGGATTTTACACCTAGAGCAAACGATCACCTGCCTATAATTCACACCACCAGAGGAACTAGTATACAATGTGTATTCTAAGAGATTCATATAAGGTCCCTCACAAAAGGGGGAAGGGACAAGTCCTACAGAGCATATGGGAAATAGGGGGGCAGTGAATGGAGAGAGAAATAGGAGAAAGAGAAGGGGGGGATAAGAAAGCATGTGCGGCTAGGAAGATTGAGTCAGGGTAGGAATAGAAGACAGAAGAGTGAGAGAGAGAGAGAGAATATAAAAGTGGGAGCCATTATTGGTTTGAAGAGAAAAATGAACCTAAAGAAATGTCTAGAGACCTACAAGACAGGCTCCAACTAACAATTTGTGCAACCGTGGAAAGGCTACCATAAATGCCCTTCCTGGATAGTGAGATCAACAACTAACTTATCCACTATCATGGAGCCCTCATCTAGTATGTGTTGGAAACAGAAGCAAACACCCATAAATAAACACTCAGTTAAACTAGAATCTAGATGCAGAGGGAGAGGGCAAGACTTGGTTGCAGAAACACATTGATACAGCTTACCTGAACAAGGAGGAACTAATGGGCCCCCAGACTGATAGCTGGGAATCCAGCATGGGACTGACTCACACCCCCTGAATATGGGCCTCAGCTAGAAGGACTGAGCAGTCTAAGGGGCAATGGAACTAGGAAGTATTCCTGGTGCACAAAAGGACCTTGCGGACACATCCCCCATGGAGGGATACTCCCTTAACATAGAGACAGGAGAGAAGTCCTAGCCCCTACTTCAAGTGATTTGACAGATTTACATGACCCTACCTGGATAGCATAGCCCTACACTTGGAATGGGGGTGGGTGGATGGGAGGGGAGGGTGGTCAGGGTGCATGTAAGGGGGGGAGATAATGTAAGAGGGAGGGAGGGAGGCAGGGAGAACTGGGATTGTCATGTAAAAAAAAGTCAAATGGAAACTATTATGGGTGAAGCTTCTTAAAATCATGAGCATGAAAGGAATATAAGAGGAGTTGCCATACTATGGCAAAGACCATGAACAAATTAGGCATCTTATGCCCCTAAGTAAAATCTCCAGTGCTTAGAATATATTACAGCTTACATATTGTTTAATAATTGGCTAAATGGGGTTTCATGGAATCCACTTTGACACCACCAAGCAACATAGGCTACTGCCAAGGATATTTGTTTCTCACTAGCCACATTATTTTGCCTGAATTCTAGTATGGGATTACTTGGAATTTGATAGGCATCTCAACATAAAATGATTAATATGGGGTACTTGAATCTGTTCATCTTAATTCTTTTTTCACCTAGTGTTCTCCACCTCAGCAAAAGTCATCACTCTCACTACTGTTGTTCAACATTTTATGATTAAAAATCTTTTCTATTATCACTTACAGTAAATTCAACAGCTAGTCATTGTACTTCTTTAAACTATAAGCAAAAATTAACTACTTACCAGCTCCATTGCAGTCAAATTGTTGTCAATATTCTATAGTAATTATTTTCCCTTTCATTCTCAACTGCTATATTGTCTTCCTGTGGTTAGAGTAACAAGCTATGAGGGATATTTAATATTGAAATCACACATATTATTGTTTTGGAATTATGATGGTCAAAAGTCCAAAATAAATTTTCATGGAGTTGAAATTAAGATGCTAACTAGACTATATATCCTACAGAGTGTCAGGGGAATAACAGGGTTTTCTTACCTTTTGCCAGCATATATAACAATTTTCTTGCATCCCTTATATTTCCATGTTCTATATTCAAAACCAATAAGCACATATTTCTTCATCTATAAAGATACTTATGATGCCATTTGGGATCCAATCCTAGGATAATCTCCAAATCCTTAAATTAATCACACATATATGTTCTCCTTCACAAATTCACAGGTTCCAGATATTAGAATCACAATATAGTTGGGGAATTTCAACCAAGCTCAATAACTTAATACATTTTTAAAGACACAGAGGCATACATCAGTATTATAGTACTTGCCTAGCATGCATGAATTCTTAGGATCAATTCCTGGCACTACAAAACACATATTTTGTACAAGTGTTGCATATATACTGTCAACTTATCTGTTTAAAAAGCTTTCAAAAATACCCAATAGATAACAAAACAAAACATGCTTTTAACAAATGGCACTAGGACAACTGGACCTTCTATCATAATATGCATAAAATCTTCCCAAGATGGATTAAATATTTAGCTGTAAATAAATCACATTTAAACCATGTATTTACTCCAAACTACCTGTATCAAAACACAATGACTGGAGTCTGGAGAGGAAAAATGGCTCAGACGCTAATAGTCCTTACCACTCTTCCAGAGGACCCAAGTCCAGTTCCAAGAATTCACACTGGGCAGTTTACAACAACCTGTGATTCTAAATCCAGGTGATCCCATTTCCTCTTCTAGTACACCTCCATATATGACATTTATATACACGTACACACTCCCCATGCTTCATCCTCTCCTCCCATTTTCAATTACAAGGAACCTCCTTGGTTAAGTAAGTCACCCATTCATCTATTCCCTAGAAATTTAGTAATCATGATTTTTTTTGCCAGATACTAAAGAAATATAAGGTCTATGAGTGTTTTTATTATTGTTGCATATCATGTGTGATGGGGTCTTTATGTTAATGATTCAAGGACAATATGAATGTGAATAAATCCTTAAGTAAAGTTGATAACTAGAATATTACCAATGTCCTTTCACTTAATAATTTGCTTTTGATCCATAAACTTTGGTTGGCATTATAATAAAAAGAGAACTGTTTGGTAAAGTTGGACTTACATTCAAACCAAGGCTTTTTGTATAATAACTATGTATCTAATACCAATAACTGGTATCTTTGTTATTGAATTTCTTAAACTTTAATAAAGATTTTAATATATATAACATTTATATATTAAATACTCAGATTATACATATATATGTATATATACATATATATATATATATATCCATTACACTTATAAACTTGTAAGTATACTTTAAGTACATTCTTACAGATTATAGTATAAATACATTTTATATAATACATATATATTTATAAATTAGTATAATAAATCGCTCTGACTAAATGCAAATGTGGGGAGGGAAGGATTTATTTGGCTTACACTTCCAGGTCATAGTTAATCACTAAGGGAAGTCAGGGCAGGAACTTAAGCAGTGATTCAAAGCAGAAACTAATGAACAATGATTACTGACTCAGTCTTTCGCTCATAATTAGCTAACTTTCTTATACAATCCAGGAAAATATGTCTAGGAATGGTGTCATGTACAGTAGACTAGACTCTTTGACCTCATTCAACAATTAACAATCCTCTGCAGACAAGCCCACAGGCGATTTTCATCTGATAAATATCTGAATTGAGATTCTCTTCTCAAGTAACTCTAGCATCTGACATGATGACAGAGCTAAAGCTAACAAAGACACTACACTCTACCACTTGTTAACTTAAAGCACAACACTTGAAACTCTAAACTTTAAATTTCTTATCCCCATATAAATAACATTACATAAAACATAACACAACTTTATAATTCTTACAGTCATTAAAAATGTCAGGTCTTTAAAATATCAATGTTTATTTAAAATCTAATTATCTTAACTGTGGGCTCCAATAAAGTAAAAAATAACTTAGTTTCTTATAATCAATTTTTAAGAACTAGGGGTTAAAACAACCACACATAAGCAAAACAAAAAGTTTAGCACTGTGAAACCAGATCTGTTTACTCTGTGTCTGGCATCGAAGATGTACTTGTCTTCTGGAGTATGAAAATCTTAGTCAAATTCATATATCAAGTTTTTTCTCCAAGAACCTTCACAGCTTGTCTCTTAGACTTGAGGAAGAGACTCATACTTTTCACCTGCAGCTGTCCTTGGTGAATGTTCCATGGTACCGGACATTTCCAGTATCCTAGGTTCCCCACTGCAACAGAAGCTGTACCTTCACCCATAGCCTTTCCTGGCTTCAGTTCAGAGACTATGCCACTGACACAAAGTGCCAAATCACATTTTCTCCCCAAATCCCTGAAACTTTCAGCTTTCATGCAGTGAAAATCAGTCCCATGTGGGTAACAGTTCCATATTGCTAAGTTAAGTTACCTGCTGGAGATACAGCTCTGGTACCCCTGACCCCCGGATTTTGGTGCTGGCTTTGAATAAATACTCTTCAGAATATTTCACCTCATTGATGCTGGCCTCTTAATAATCACAGCTGGTCATTCAGACCAAGTTGATCAGAATCTATTGTCCTAGGGGAGCAAAGATTAATGGTACTGACCTCCAGCTAATTACAGCTGGATAATTTAGCCCCAGAAGATAAGCAGGCATGCACAAATTGTTTTCTTTAATAGATTCTTCTCTCTTACAATACATCACAACTAGCATTTCAAATACCACCACTCCTACCAGCTCCTGCCCACCTCCCTCCTTCCCTCCCCCAGATGCCTGCAGGCCCAGTACTTCCCACTTCAGTCTCTGTGAACCCATATAAGCTCTGCTCAGTCCATGTTTTGGTGCCCTCCATCCCCTATGACTCCTAGAAACTTTCTTCTCCCTATTCAGCAGGGTTTGCCAAGCTCCCAGGTGAGAAACCCAAGAGATACCTCCAATGGAGATTCTCCCTCTGTATAATGTCTCACTATGGGTCTTGGCATAAACTCTCATTTGCTGCCAGAGAAAACCTTTCTGATGACAACTGGACATAGCACTAATCTATGAGTATGTCAGAACATCATTAGGAATCATTTCATGGATTTTTTTCCAGTCTTGTTTTACTCTACCCTAGGTCTTTGGACTATTCAGTCTCTTGTCCATGGCCATCCATGCATTGTAGGGCATGGGCTCCCTTGCATGGCATGGGTCTTAAGTTAAACAAAACATTGGTTGGACACTCCCACAAGTTCTGTACCACCATTGCCCCAGCACATCTTGCAGATAGGACAGGGTTTGCGGCTACACCTGTGTCCAGGTTTCTCTTTTGGTAGCCTGCAGAGTACTTCTCATGTCAAAGAGAATAGAACACAGGGGTAAAGTTTCCAATTGATCACCAGCTTGACCTCACCACATTCAATAAGTGGTGTGAATGTTATCCTCAACAATGGGGACCCACTATCAATTTCAGCGAACAAACTTCTGTGCTAAAATTAACCCTCAGCCAACAACCGAACCAAATGTAACCCAGTCCCACCACTGGAAGTTTTGACTGGTTACAAGTGATGGTTAATTCAGACTCTGTATCCCCCATTACTAAGAGTCCTCACTAGGGACACCCTCATAGATTCCTGTCAGTTTACTCTGCACTAGGTTTCTACACTGCCTCTTTATGCCCACAAATTCATGCTTCCTCTCCCTGTACTTTTTTCTCTACCTCTCCTCCGACCTGATTCCTCCTGCTCCTGTCTCTACCTAACCCCAGTCCACTCACACAATCTTTTCTCCTTCCCATTTCCAAGGAGTTCAATGCATCTCCCCTATCGTCATCCTCTTTCCCACACCTCTCTGGGTCTTTCGGTTTTTAGCTTGACTATCTTTTACTTAGCAGTTGATACACATGTATAAGTGAATACATACCATGTTTGTCTTTTGGGGTATGCATTACCTCACTGAGGATGATTTTTCCTAGTTCCATCCATTTGCCTTCAAATTTAATGATGCATTTTTTAACTGCTGAATAACCTTCCATTGTATAAATATACCACATTATCTTAATCTATTCTTCTGTTTAGGAATATCTATGTGGTTTCCAATTCATGGCTATCAAGAATAAAGCTGTTATGATCACAGTTGAGCAAGGGTCCTTGTGATAGGATGAAGCATCCTTTGGATATATGCCCAAGAAAAGTAGAGCTAGATCTGATGGTATATTAATTCTCAGTTTTCTGAGAAACTGCCTTATTGAGTTCCATAGTGGCTTCACAACTATGCAATCCCACTTGCAATGAAGTGTGTTCTATATCTTGACCAACATGAGTTGTCACTTGCGTTTCTAATATTAGCCATTCTGGCAGATACAAAATGGAATCTCAAATTAGTTTTGATTTGCATCTCCCTGATGACTAAGGATGTTGAACCTTTCTTTAAGTGTTTCCTGGACATTTGAGATTCCTATTTAGAATTCTTTGTTTGTACCTCACATTTAATTTGATTATTTTTTGATATCTAGTTTCTTTTATTCTTTTATTCTCCATATATTTTATAATACACACACACACACACACACACACACACACACACATATATATATATATCCCCTTTTTTTGGGGGGATGTAGAATTGTGAAAATCTTTTCCCATTCTGTAGGCTGTCATTTTGTCCTATTGATGGTGGTCTTTGCCTTACAAAATTTTTTTCAGTTTCACAAAATGACATTTATTAATTGTTGTCCTTAATATCTGCACTATCAGTGTTTTGTTCAGAAAGTAGACTCCTGTGCCAAGGCACTCAAGGCTGTTCCCTTTCTTTTCTGTTAGGTTCACTGTGTCTGGTTTTATGTTAATGACTTTGGTTAACTACAATTTGAATTTTGTGCAGGGAGATATATATATATATATATATATATATATATGTGTGTGTGTGTGTGTGTGTGTGTGTGTGTGTGTGTGTGTGTATGTCTATTTGCATGCTTCTACATACTGATATCAATTTTTACCAGCATTGTTTATTGAAGATGCTTTCTTTTATCCACCGTGCATTCCTGGCTTCTTTATCAAATATCACGTATACATAGGTGTGTGAATTTATGTCTAGGTCTTCAATAACTTTGATCAGTCAGTGTGTCTGTTTTTATGAAAATATCATATGGATTTTATTACTATAGTTGTCTACTACAACGTGAATTCAGGGATATTTGAGGGATGTTGGTACCTCCAGCAGTTGTTTTATTGTTCAGGATTGTGTGTGTGTTTCTATATGATGTTGAGAATTATCACTTAAGATCTGTAAAGAATTTTGTTTAAATTTTCACAGGGATTGCATTGAATTATTCTTTTCTTTTATATTTTCTTATTTGGTGGAGTACAGGTTTTTAAAGTGTGTCCTTATGACAGTCTGGGTATCCTAGGTATCTGTTGTTATGCTCCCCCTTTCATTTCTGATTCTACTAATATGGATATTTTCTCTCCAACTTTTAATTCGTTTGTATAAGATGTGGTCTAAATTGTTTCTAGTCACTTAAGAAGGAAAACCCATAATTCATTGTATTTTCCATCAGGTCCAATCAGGGGCAAGCATACATCCTGACACACTTCCATGCTGTAAATCTCCTGCCTGCATGTGATCAAGCAATCTGGTGCATATGGGTCAAACAAACTTGTTAAAGGGAAAGAAACACATCTGACTTGTTATCTCCCATAAACCATAGCCTCCAGCATTTCAGGAAATCATAATGGCACCTTCAACGTGGCTAATAAGAAATTCCACTTAAAACTTAACAAAAGCTTAAAAAATAGTTTTAGAAACAAAAGAACAGAGACAAGCAAGGCTTCTTGGTAACAGCATTTTTCTCAGTTGGGCTTTGCTTTGCTAGAGACAAGCAGAGATTTGTGCGGCTCCTTTAAGAGAGGTTTCCTGACTCAGCATAAGTGGCAAAAATACCACATGGCTATTAAAGAGCTCTGTTAACAAATGAATGGTGTGTACAAGAGCTGGCAATGGCAGTGACCACATCTGCAAGCCGGCAACATGCTGCTGGATGGCAGCGTAGACCAAGGCAGTGAGCACAGCTCTCAGATCTGGCAATAAACATACCCGCAGCCATCTTGGATAGACCGCGGCTGAAACAGCTGTGACTTTCATTTTAGCAATGTTGTTGATTACAAGATAAAAGACTTGCAACTACAAAAAGATAAACATTTACAGTAAAGACAGATTCAGATTAAGAGAAACCTCTAAGGTTTACTGTGTGTTTTAAAATATACATAGACTTGGGAGAGAAAAATAAACAGGATACAATGGCTTAAAAAAATAAAAAGAGAATAGCTGGGTGTGGTGGCACAGGCCTTTAATCTCAGCACTTGGGAGGCAGAGGCAAGCAGATCTCTGTGATATCAAAGTAAACCTGGTATACAGAGTTAATTTCAGGACAGATAAAATTTACACAGAGACACTCTGTCTCAAAAACTGAAAAAATAGAAGAAATAGAGTAATAAAAAAGCCATGTAAACATTGAAAGCACAGAGAGAATCTGGATATTGTACGGTATTTATTGTCTTTGTATCATTTGACTGCTGAGGATATAACAACAACTGTTAAAAGAAATGCTGCTGGATTTATTTAATTTACATATTTTAAAAATAATTTGACTTAAAAATTTAAGTTCAAGGACAGGTTACTGGGGAAAAGGATTTCTATTTTTGTTTCCACAGAATATGTAAAACTGTGGATTCCTTCCAGATTAACATGGTTTGATCATGCAAGCACCCTCAAGCAATGTCCTTGGAACAAGGCAGCATTGCTGACCACTACATCCAGGATTTCTGTGTCTTATTAGGATTCCCTATGACAGCGCCCCCTACCAGCAGGAAGCAATTTGGAAAGAAGGACTCCCAAATATTTTTTTATAAATGTTTGTTTTCATTTAAATGGAGTTGGTTATAAATGGTTAATGACCACAACCAATCTTTTTTAAAGGCAAAAAGGGGGTTATGGTATAGAAATGTATACTTTGGTTTAGTATGGATTTTCATTTATTGATACATATTTAAGGTCAATTATGTGATATGTATATTTCTCCTCTTGTTTAGGTATTGAGTTTATATAGCTCATTTAAATATAATGCATAATTTAGTACAGATTATAGTTTCCTATGATAGTCAAAACTTAGATTTAAGTTAGTTAGGTTTTCTAGATATATAGAGATGTATTTGAGATGAATAGGCATCCTTCAAACCTTTCATAGACCTACAGAATATGACATTTATAATGGTTTAGGGTTTTTCTTGACAGTGAGACACAACTGCTCCTGACAACACCACCTGCATCAGAAAGGAAGATGGACATCGAAGAAACTCTATGGAGTTTGCTTCCAATATGGAAAGACTAGCCATTTGAGCAAGATACTGCTCTTGTCTGGAATGTTTGACTTTATGCTATATCAACTGGACATGCAGGACCCATAGAAAAGCTACTGCTGGAACAAGGTAGAGAGTGCTATAAGGTTCCTGCTTCATGGAAGAGTCTGCCAGACAGTCTGCAGGACACAGAAAAAAATTGACTGACAAACTGCCAATACAGGTCGACAGTTTTAAGTTTCCTGCTTTGCTGAGGAGTCTGCCTGACACACTATGGCCTATGGACTGCAGATGGAACATTACAGAAGAACTTCGGGTGACTAACCAGGCAAGTTGTCTTTGTCATTTCTAGAGTTTATATGCTATCCTTCTGTGATATTTGATGGAGTTGAAGACAAATAGTTATGGTTATAATTTTCCTTAGTTAGAATTAAAGTTAAGTTACATATAGGACTTTAGACTCACAAAGATAGGATCGAAAAATTTTCTTTAAATCTTGCTAAATGTTAATGGACTGAACATTGTTAATTATGGTTCTTGATAACTGTTTTGTTATATGTTTTACTATGTTAAAGTTAAAACCCTTTTAAAATAAAAATTCTAAAATAAGAAAGAAAAGAGGAGATGATGGGAGATGTCATTGTGTATATAAGTTTCTCTTACTGGTTAATAAATAAAGCACTGTTGGCCAATGGGAAAGCAAGAGAGGTGGGACTTGGAGACTAGAAGGAGAGAGGAAGTAGTAGGGAGGAGTGTCAAGATGGAGGACAGAGGGAGTAAAACGCAAGGCCCTCTCTCCGGTAAGATGAGACCATGAGGAAATACTTATATTAATAAAAATGGGTTAATATTTAAGACAGAATTAGCCAATAAGAAACTAGTATCTGGCCAACAGCATTATATCAAATACAGCATATCTGTGTGTTATTTAGGGCTGGTGTGGCTCTGGGTCCAGGCTGGCGGAAAAAGTACTCATAACATTCAATATATGCATATTTTATCAAACCTACTCTTCTAGTAATCCCACTTAATATAGACATAGAAAACATTCAAGGATGGTATATTTAGGATGGGGAAAAAGGTTGTGAATTAATTTGGTTTGATTATATAATTTTGAAGAAGTAATGAGGTAGGCATATGGAGTTCTTTTGCATACAGTTAAAATACTATATAGTTTTGAAAGGAAACTGTATAATTGAGGCAACATGGATAGAAATAAGAGAAATTATATTGAGTAAAATTAAAAGGCACAGGAAGATATATGGTACATTTTCTCAAATAAGGACTCTTCATAAATTGTTTTCACATAAACAGAACAGTAGAAGCTATTATTGTTGCCTAGAAAAAAGAAGGAAAGATTTAATGATCTATTTCACTTTTTGGCAATCATTGTTAATAATGCATTACATATTTAAAAATCATAAACTCCTCATATTTTAGTGTTCTAATCACCAAAATGATGTTGATGGCATGATGTTTATGCTAATTAAATTCATTAAATCCTTATATAGTGTATTCATAGAACAAAACATTGTATTATACTTCCCAATATTAAAAATAGTTTTTTCAAATAAAAAGTTATTTAGGTTATTATTCAAGAGACATTGTAGGACTCAATATGTGGGGATGGTATTGGGGATCCTAAGGATAATGGGAACTAACAAAGAGTAACTTTCATGTGCATGGATCCTCATAAAATCTTAGCATGATAGATATATTGCAGCCTTATTAAACCTGTTCCTAAATTAAAACTCAGAAGACATAATTACTTGATAAATCTAGAAAGCAGCAGAGTTTTTATGAAAAAATTATATAGTTCTTTAGATATCTGCATCTTTTGGCAATAATTCTGCCACTGGTCAGCACTGGTTAGCACCATGTGTCATTAATGTACAGAATAACACAATGTATTTATGAGACAGCAGTTTTTAATTTATTTATTTTGCAATGATTCTGATAGAATTGAAATCCAAATGCATGCTAAGTAAGTGCTATGCTATTGATATATCACCAGAATTAGTAGTTATTAATACATGAAAATGAAGGAACTGATGCAAGAATGATGGATTAACTGACCCAAGACCATGATGCTATTAGGCAATAGTAGCAAATTTAAAACACATAGAATTTTGCTAGTAAACTTAAACTTCAGGGGAAATAAAATATTGAATCATTTAATTTATGCCAATGTTTTAGAGTATACATTTAGAAACAAGGTGTGCCAGTAAAGAATTCCTGTATTGATAGCATAGTATATTCCCAGGGTGATATGGGCTTAACATTTCTCCTGGATGAATGTGGTAGTTTGAATGTAATTTGCCCCAAAATCTCATAGGCAGCATCCCTATTAGGAGGTGTGGCTTTGTTGAAGTAGATATAGCATTGGTAGAGGAAGTGTATCACTGTGGGTGTGGGTTTGAGATCTTGCAGTTTCAATCTACTCCCAATGTCAGCCCAATTCCTGTTGTTTTTAGATCAAGATGTAGAATATCCAGCTTCTTTTCCATCACCATATCTGCATGCAAGTCACCATGTTCCACTATGATGATAATGGACTGAACCTCTGAACTATAAGCCACCACAATTCAATGTTTTACTTTACAAGGTTTGCCTTGGTCCTGGTGTCTCTTCACAGAAATAGAAACCTAAGTAAGACAGTGACTAATGGGATTAATGAATGATGATTAAGTTTGGGCATTACTTGAACTCACTAATAATCTAGAGTTGTCTTTCAAGTTATAATAAGACTTTGAGTAAACTACTTCTTCCAATTCGGCCCCTCATTTTTCCTGTATGAAAATAAAGAATTTGGATAGATTTTATTTAGATCTTTATTTCTGACTCTGTAAATACTTCTGCAGTTTGTATTCTCTTTAGTGCATAGTTACTGTGGTGTGCAGGCTTTGTCAGAGAGAGTATTATCTTCTGGATGATTTGTCTGTAGAGATGTTTCTAGTCTGAAATTCGCTTGGTAGAGGATATCATTAGTGGTGGCTGTAAGGCGTTGAGATGTCATGGAAACCACAATGGAGAGTGAAATTTGAGGCTTGTTTTCTTTTTTCTTTGCTGTGCTGCTAATGAGCTGTACAACATGACCTTCTGTAAAGCTTTCAAAATGTCTAATGACCCCAGTCTCCTAATCTGTAAAATGAGGATACCGTGTAGATTCTGACATATGTTTTTATAGTTTAAATATTATTTAAGAGGGAAATACAAATTTATTGGTTTATGGGAAGGCTCAAGTCTCCCAGAATCTCTGTGGTGATTAGGTGGATAAAACTTTCCTTTTCTGTTTGGACGACTCTGGTAGATAAACATTTACTGCCCTGTAAATCATCACTGTAGCCTGGATTTGTCATCAAGTTCACAATGTGTCTTTCATGAAATTGGTTTTAATCTACTATTATAGTTTGATTCCATGAATTCCATTAATAATAAATGAAAGGATAGATAACAGTTACTTGCAGAGCAAGATAGCAAATGAGGATGACCAAGTTTAACATGTACAGGAGGACCTTGTAGCATGCCTTCTGGAAGAAGAGAAGCTCTAATTCTAATCTTAACTGAACTGAGATCATAGTCAGAGCTGGTGAGTATTTCAAGCAAAAGTGATGGCAAAAAATTTCAGTGATGAGTCTTGCCTATAACCCCAATACCTAAGACTCTGAGGCAAAATTTCCATGACTTAGAAGCCTGGGGAATAGAGTGAACTATAGGATAATTTGATTTATAGTGACTCTCAATGTCCAAACCAAATAACAATAAAGACAAGGTGATGGCATATAAAATGCATGACTGTGAAACAACAGCTTTTTGGCTTTGTTTGTTTTTTTGTTTTTGTTTTAAGGTGGGAGGATAAGTTACACTGGAGACATTTTATTTTCCTATTTTTTTATTTTTTATTTTACATGTCGATCCCACTTTGCTCTCCCTTCTTCCCTCCCTCACTCTTACACTCTCTGCCCCCACACATGCACCCTGACCATCCCCCCTCCCATCTCCCAACCCAAATTCCACATGTAGGGCAATGCCATCCAGGTTGGTCATGTAAATATGTCAAGTCATTTGAAGTAGGGACTATGACTTCTCTCCAGTCTCTAGGTGAAGGTAGTATCCCTTCATGGGGGATGTACCCGCAAGGTCCATTTGTGCACCAGGAAAACATCCTGGTTCTGATGTCTGAGGTCCTTTAGACTACTCAGTCCTTTTTGGCTGAGACCCATATTCAAGGGGGCCTGAGTCAGTCCAATGCTGGATTCCCAGCTATCAGTCTAGGGGACAATTAGCTACTCCTTGTTCAGGTCAGCTGTCTCTATGTGTTTCTGTAAACTGGTCTTGTCCTCTCTCTCTACATCTGGATTCCAGTTCGACTCAGTGTTTAGGTATGGGTGTTTGCTTCTGTTTCCAACAGGTACTAGATGAGGGCTCCATGATGGTGGATAAATTAGTTATTAATCTCACTATCAGGGAAGGACATTTATGGTAGCCTTTTCACGGTTGTACAAATTGTTAGTTGGAGCCAGTCCTATAGGTCTCTAGACCTTTCTTTAGGTTCAGTTTTCTCTTCAATCCAATAATGGTTGCCACATTTATGTTCTCTCTCTCTCTCTGTCTCTCTCTCTCTCCTATCTTCTATTCCTACCCTGACTCAATCTTCCTAGTTGCAGGTGGTTTTCTCTCCTTCCCTTCTCTTTCTCCTATTTCTCTCTCCATTCACTGCCCCCAAAACTTCCCATGTGCTCTGTGGGACTTGTCACTTCCACCTTCAGTGAGTGCCATTATATGAATCTATTAGAATACACCTTGTATCCTAGTTCATCTGGTGGTGTGAACTACAGGCTGGTGGTCCTTTGCTCTAGGTCTAAAATCCATATATGAGCGAATACATACCATATTCCTCTTTTTGTGACTAGGTTACTGATTCAGGATGTTTTCTTCAAGTGTCATCCACTTGCCTGCGAATTTTAAGATTCTATTATTTTTCTGCAGACTACTATTTCATTGTGTAGATGTGCCACATCTTCTTTATCCTTTCTTTAGTAGAGGGGCATCTAGGTTGATTCCAGGTTCTTGCTATTACAAATAATGCTACTATGAACAGAGTTGAGCACATGTCTTTGATGCATGGATATGGATCATTTGGGTATATGCCTAAGAGGGGTATTGCCGGGTCCTGTGGTAAACTAATTCCCATTTTCCTGAAGAACCGCCATACTGATCTCCAAAATGGCTGTATGAGTTTGCACTCCCACCAGCAGTGGAGGATTGTTTCCCTTTCTCCACATCCTCTCCAACAAAAGTTGTCATTGGTGTTTCTAATTCTAGACGGTATCTCAAAGTTGTTTTGATTTGCATTTCCCTGATAATTAAGGATGTGGAGCACTTTCTTAAGTGTCTTTCAGCCTTTTTGATTTCCTCTAATGAGAATTCTTTCTTCAGTTCTGTATCCCATTTTTAATAGGGTTATTTGTTGTTTTGCTGACTAGTTTATTGAGTTCTTTGCATATCTTGGAGATCAGCCCTTTATCAGATGTAGGATTGGTAAAAATCTTTTTTCAGTCTGTGGGCTGCTGTTTGTTCTTGTCTAATGTGTCCTTTGCCTTACAGAAGCTTCTAAGTTTGAGGAGGTACCATTTATTAATTGTTGATCTCAGAGCTCCTGGACTTACGTTCAGGAAGTGGTCTCCTAAACCTGTTTGTTCAAGGGTACCTTCTACTTTCCCTTCTAAGAGGTTCAGGGTGGCTGGATTGATGTTGAGGGCTTTGATCCATTTGGACTTGAGTTTTGTGCATGGTGACAGACATCGGTCTATCTGCAGTCTTCTACAAACCATCATCTAATTGTGCCAGCACCATTTGTTGAAGATGCTTTCATTGCCCCATTGTATTTTTTTGCTGTTTTTTTTTTTCGAAAATCAGGTGTTCATAGGTGTGTGGATTAATATCAACATTTTCAGTTCAATTGCATTGATTTACCTGTCGATTTTTGTGTCAATACTAGGCTGCTTTCAGAACTATAGCTCTGTAGTAGAGCTTAAAGTCAGGGATGGTGATGCCTCCTGAAGTTCTTTTATTGTACAGGGTTGTTTTGGCTATCCTGGATCTTTTGTTTTTCCATATAAAGTTGATTATTATCCTTTTAAGGTCAGTGAAAATTTGTGCTGGGATTTTAATAAGGATTGCATTGAATCTGCAGATTGCTTTTGGCAAGATTGCCATTTTTACTATATTTATCCTACCTATCCAAGAGCATGGGAGATCTTTCCATTTTGTGGTATCTTCTTTAAATTCTTTCTTTAGAGCCACAAATTTATTATTATATCAGTCTTTTACTTGTTCGGTAACCTTTGCCCCAAGATACTTATGTTGTTTGTGGAATTTTAAAGGATGATGTTTCTCTGATTTCTTCCTCAGTCTCTTTGTCGTCTGAATAAAGTAGGGCTACTAATTTTTTTGAGCTTTCTTGTATCCTGCTAGTTTGCTGAAGGTGTTTATTAAGTGTAAGAGTTCCCTGGTAGAGTTTATTGGTTCGCTTATGTAAACTATCATATACAACACAAATCGCAGAAAACCTACAAACTTATGGAAACTGAGCAATTTGCAATTGCACCACACCTAGGTCAAAGAAGAAATAAAGAAAGAACTTAAGGACTTTCTAAAATTCAACAGGAATAAGGACACAACATACCCTAACTTATGGGACACCTTGAAAGCAGTGTTGCCTTAAGTGCCCATATGAAGAAAACAGAGGATAGTCACATAAGAGAATTAACAGCACAAATGAAAACCTTAGAACAAATAGAAGCAAACTCACCCTCTAGGAGTAGACACCATTAAAAAATCAATTTGAAGGCTGAAATCAACAAACTAGAAATGAGAATACAATACAAAATTATGCAACAGTTTTTTCTTTTTTTGAGAAAATCTACAAGATTTTTATCCCAACTAATGAAAAGGCAGTGAGAGGACATGCAAATTAACAAAATCATAAAGGAAAGGGGGAACATAATAATGGACATAGAGGAAATCCAGACAATTTTCAGGTCATATTTTGAAAACCTGTATTCCACAAAATTTGAAAATTCAAAGGAAATGGACAAATTTCTGGATAACTATCACTTAACAAAATTAAATCAAGAACAGACAAACAACTTAAATAGATCTATAACCTGCAATGAAATAGAAGCAGTCATCGAAAGCCTTCCAACCAATAAAAGCCCAGGGCCATATGGCTTCAGTGCAGAATTCTACAAGATATTCAAGGAAGAACTAATTCCAATAATCCTCAAATTGTTCCACACAATAGAAACAGAAGGTTCATTGCCAAACTATTTTTATGAGGCCACAATAACCTTGGTACCCAAGCCTCACAAGATACAACTAAGAAAGAAAACTACAGACCAATATGCCTGATGAACATTGGTACAAAAATACTCAATAAAATACTGGCAAACTGAATTCAAGAATATATCAGAGAAATCATCCACCATGACCAAGTAGGCTTCATCACTGGAATGCAGGGATGGTTTAACATATGAAATTCTATCAACGTGATCCACCATATAAACAAACAGAAAAAGAAAAACCATATGATTATCTCCCTAGATGCTGAAAAACATTCGACAAAATTTAATACCCTTTCATGATAAAGGTCTTGGAGAGATCATGGATAACAGGAACATACCTAAACATAATAAGAGCAATATACAGCAAACCAACAGCCATCATCAAACTGAATGGAGAGAAGCTTAAGCCAATTCCTCTAAAATCAGGAACAAGACAAGGCTGCCCTCTCTCCATATCTCTTCAGTATTTTACTTGAAGTTATAGCTAAAGGTATAAGACAAAAAAGGAGGTCAAGGGGATCCAAATTGGAAAGGAAAAAGAAGTCAATCTGTCTTTTTTTTTTCTGTTTTTATTTATGTTTCCCCATACAGCCTATGTAGGTAATCAAGTCTACTCTGATATTACAAATATGCAAAGACTTAGTTTATTTTAGATACCAAGTTTTGCTAAAACTAAGAGATTAGAGATAAAATTGAAAATGTAGCAATGGCTAACTAAATACTTAATGTGCAACAATTAGGTGTCTGTACTTTATTTCATTTAGGATAGGTAAAACATTAAAATGGTCAGAAATATTTGAAACAGATGAGGGATTGATTACAGAACTACCACCTCTGTGAGAAATGGAAAATAGTGGAAAACCCATAAACTGGAAGACTTATTAATGGGGCCTTGCAGAATTCTTGCAAGGAGATTTGAGGTACTTTAAAATTGAAGAGTGAGGAATTGCTTCGGTATTGTGATGTCACTAGTCATCTTTCATGTGTGATTGCTACTCAGCAAAGATGTTTGAGGAATCCAAGACCCAAAACCAACCAATGGAGGAAGAAGTCTCTGAGACTTTTGCCTTTCAGAAATTTGTCAGTTATTGTCCTTGATCATCAATACTCCCTGTTTGAGTGAAGTGATCTTTCCAAGGGAGCTCATTCCAAATTAATCAGATGCACTGGATAAGATCAGAGAAAAGAGTTTGACAGATCCTAATAAACCAGACTATGGAAAGGTGTGTAGATACTGGAATTGGAATGATTAAGGCTGAGTTAATCAATAAACCTGACACTATTGCCAAGTCTAGCACCAATGCCTTCATGGGTACTTAGAAGATTGGTGTGGGTAACTTTTACAATTTTGCTGTTGGTTTTTACTCTACATATTTGATTATTGAGAAAATCAGTGTGATCACTAAGCATATTGATGATGAGCAGTATGCCTGAAAATCCTCAGCATGGGGATCATTCAAAGTGTGGACAAATGCAGATGAACTAGTAGGCCATGGAACAAAAGCTATCATATGTCTTAAAGAAGGCTAAATTGAACATTTGTAGTAAAGGAAAATAAAGGAAGTAGTCAAGAAACATTCTCTGCCTTTTGGTTATCCCATTACTCTCTTTGAAAAGAAGGAGCATGATAGGGAAATCAGTGATGATGAAACTTATGAAAGGGAAGATAAAGAGTAAGTTTTAAAAAAGGAATATGATGCAAGTCTGAAATAGAAGGTGTTGGAGGAAAGAAGAGGAAGGGAAAGAGGAAGACAATGGAGGAGGAGGTGAAAAGGATGTTGACAACAAGAAGTGTAAGAAAAAAAATATATTGATGAAGAAGTACTCAACAAAACAAATTCTATTTGAACCAGAAATACTGATGATATTACTAATGAACAAAATGAAGAGTTCTATGAGCCCTTAACAAATAATTGGGAAAAACATTTGGCAGTAAAGCATTTTTTCATTTTTCATTGAAGGACACTTATAATTATGAATCCTGTTTGTCCAAAGGCATGATTATTTTGATCTGTTTGAAGACAGAAAAGAAAAAAAAATCTAATATCAAGTTGTATGTATACAGAGGTTTCATCATGGAGAACTATGAGGAAATTAATTAATAAGTATCTTAATTTTTATTAGAAGAGTTGTTTATTCCAAGAATTTCCCTCTAAATATTTTCCTTGAAATTTTTCAGGAAAGCAAAAATATTGAAAATTATCAAAAATAATTTCATCAAGAAATGCTTAAACTAGTCAGTCACTGAACTGGCAGAAGATAGACAGCCACAAAAAGTTGTATGAGCAGTTCTCGAAAAATACAAAGTACTATTCATCTCAGTGTATTAGACCCCAATATGGACTTTTTTCTGGGGCGTGAGCATGGGAAGAGTACAGTGGTATATTACTGAAATCCCAGTAACACAGGAAGCCAAGTTAAAAGCTATCCTTCACTACAGAGTGACCTGGAAACTACCCAGGGCTACAAGTTCGAAGTCAGCCTGGGTCACTTAGCAAGACTGTCTCAAACTAATAAGGAAGGGGCTGAGGATGCAACTCAGTGGTAGAAAACCTGCCTAGCATGGGCAGATTCTTAGGTTCAATCTCCAGCAATGCACACAGATATACATTAATTTATCAATCAATTAGTTAAAGGAACATGCACAAGCTATCCATTACTTACCTAGTTTATTTACAGGCTGAGTAGAAAACAAAAAGTTCTGAGTTTGGGAGCCTTCCAGATGGCTCAGTGGGTAAAGATGCGTGTCTTGTAGCCTTGAGGACTTGATTCCAATCCCTGAGACACATATGGTGGAAAGAGAGAACTGATTCCTGCAAACTGACTTTCCCTGTACAAATTCATACTTAGAACCTCAAAGTGTGACCATATTTGGAAAAAAGGGATTTTACAACAAGGTCATACTAGGTTTGTGTGGCTTTTAACTAATGGCCTCAATAATAAAAAGGACCAAGTCACACAGTGGGAGCTGGGATAAGGGAGCAGATGTTGAGGCACAGGAGGGAGGGGCAGAAATGAGGAGCCTCAAGCTAAAGTGGCTGGCCCCCACAGCACTAAGAGATGAGGACAGATAATGAGCCCCCTGAACCTCCAGGAAGAGCACAACCTTTATATAGCTTCCAACTCTTTTCATTGCTCTTATGGAGAAGGGGTTTCCGCTTAATACTCTGCTCTTTCTCAATCATCCCATGGTAATGTCCCATGTGCTGTCAACACTCAGGTTTGAATATACTTTCTATTCCCTTCAAAGGGATTCATAAACATGTAAACATTTGTATTTAGCTTTCAGTTAGCAACATTTTTTTTAGTTCAAAAAATACAAAAATTGGAATTCATTATGACTCTCAAAATCAGAAGAAAATTTCAGAACTATTTGGTACTGTACATCTGTTTCTGGGAATGAGAAAGTTTCTCTCATAGTCTACTGCACCAGAATGAAGTAAAACCAGAAACATATCTATTTTTATCACAGGTGAAATCTAGGAACAAGTAACTTACTCAACCTTTGTGGAACATCTCAGAAAACATGCCTTGGATGTGATCTCTATTGTATACAACAGTTGAAAGAATTTGAGGGGAAGACGTTGTGTCAATTACCAAAGGACTGCAAAGTACAGAAGATTAAGAAGAGAAAAAAGAAACAGCAAGATGAAAAGACAAGGTTTGCAAACCCCTGAAGTACTGTGAAAAATACCTTGGAGAAAGAATTTGAAAAGGTGGTTGTTTCCAACTAATAGGTGACCTCCCATCCCCCGTGCTATATTGTCACTAGTACACATGCATCGACAACAAACATGGAGAGACTCATGAAATCTCAAGCCCTCAGAGACAACTCAACAATAGTTTACATGGCAGGAAAGAAACACCTGGAAATAAACCCTGACAACTCAATTATTGAAACCTTAAGCAAAAGGCAAAGGCTGACAAGTGTCAAGTATACAAATGCTCAGGTCAGTTTTATATATGGAACTTTAACCCTGTCTTCTGGCTTTAGTCTGGAAGATCTCCAGAACATATGCTAGCAGGATCTAAAGGATGATCAAAGTTGGTCAAGGTATTGATGAGTTATTGATCCTACTATACATAGATGATAGCAGCGCTGCTGTTCCTGAAGAAATTCCATGAAGGAGATGATAACATGTCATATGTGAAAGAAGTAGACTAAACTTCATCAGAAGAATCACATATTTAATGCTTACTTTAATTCCTTCTGATTCTATTTTCCAGGATATTTTGTTTATTTTTGTTAACATTTAAAAATATGTTTGGCATGATAACTCAACTTTTTACTTATGATACTGTAATAATGTATGTTTCTTTCAACAGGTTGGTAGAGGTTTGTTGGAAAACATAAGGTGACCTGTTGTTAACCTTGTGGTCTGAATTGTTTAGTAGCTATGGAGCTTAATTCCTTAGTAACCCAAATCATTTCTCACTTAAGTGTTGAAAAGGAAAAAAAAAAAAGACAGAATGGCTTGAGATTCATCTTCTAGATCTACTTTGTAATATTTTGTTTTTCATTCCCTGTAATTAATTCTGCATGTACTAGTCCTACAAATAAAAATACAAGCTGAAACTACTTGACAGGAATTGGACACATGGCTTGTTTTCCCAAGTAAAGTATGAAGAATAAAACCCTAAACTTCCCTTGGACTTTTAACACAAGGCCTGTGAGTGGAAATACAGGGACTAACTACACTCTGCTTTAAAAGGTGAACACAGATCAGATGAAAAGCAAAATGAGTTCACAGTAGGGGTTGGGTGGGTAGGACTCTGGCTATGAAAGGCTTGAAGCATTTTGAGGTAACTCTACTGTATGTTGAGCTGAAAGTATGTAGTTTAATGGCATTAAAATGTCTGTGACCTGAGATAAAAGGAAATATGATAGACCATCTATATGAAAAAAAAACTCACAGTGTTCTTTATTTTTTGAGAGTATAATACAATCAAATGACCCACTTCTCTTTCCTTGCTCCACACCCCCTTGTAACCCCCCTTCTTCTCTTTCAAATTCATGGCCACTTAAAAAAAATCTATCTGTCTATCATCTATGTATCAATCCATCCATCCATCCTATCTAGAGGTAGATATACCTAGATATATGGATGAAGATATTCCTGAATACAACCTTCTCAGTCTAAATGATGCTACTTATTTGTATATGGTTTCAGAGCTGATTATTTTGTATTACATAATCACCTACTATACTCTTTCCTGGTGAAGACTTTCTTCTCCTCTACAAACTTATTAGTTTCTTATAGTTATTTGTCTAGGATAGAGGTCTCCTAAGCTTACCCCGCAACCCTCATTAGCATGTCTATTGGTGTTTAACTTGTTCAAGCCATGTTTGGTCAACCATGTTAATAAGATTTAACATGTGTAGCTTCTGACATTCCTAGAAGACACAGTCTCACCGCAAGTTCCACACTCCTCTGGCTCTTAAAATAACAAATTTTTTAAAATATTACAGAGGAAGTTTCTCATGGTGTAGTTCAGACTGACCTTGAAACTACAATGTAATCCAGGCTATTCTTGGATTCCTAACAATTCCCTCCTCAGTCACTTGAGTGCTGGATACCATTCTGTTCTCCCAAACCTAACTAAGAATGTAATATTTAGTAAGGACTTATGTCAGTCTTCATTATGTGTGTTTGACAGAACATCATGGGCAACTAAGAAAAGAAGACAGTTTTATGGTTGAAAAATTGGAAAGGTGATATGATGAGTGAAGTCTCCATATGGGCATGGAGAAGCTGGATGCTGACTAACTAAAAGTAAGACACTCTATGGGACTAGAGGGTAGTATTTGACTTTCTCTGCTTGTTCCCAATGTAACTAACTATACAGGGCAAAAATGTTGATTATTTTGAATAAAATATTACAGAGAGTGTGGTTTGTAGAAGGATGTGTCATACAATAGGTTAGACTATCACATCGTATGTAGTCTGACTATTGTTCATTTGCATATTCTATTTCAAACATTAAACCTTGCACTGGCATTAATTATGGGAATGTACATGACTCATTTTGTGTTTCTTATGAAGAAGTAAGAAATATGCACCGATTCAGTGCCAGAGCAGCTTTGTTAACACATACCTTTCTGAGTAGGCCACTTCTTTGGGAGCACTCTACAGTAGATTACATGCTTACTGCTCAGCCAGGGATTCTTGTGCAATGACAGCTTGAATAACCATAAGTATATGCATAAAAACAATGAAGTCCTGATACATGCTACCATATGGATAATCACTGAAAGCAGCATGCTAGTCATAAAAGCCAATATAATATATTAACCATTTATATTAAATATATAGAACAGATGAATTTATAAAACTGTAAGCCAATCAGCAGTTGTCTGGGACAAAAGTATGATGAAAAGGATTAGAAAAATAGAAAATAGTTGTTAATTCAGTACAGGATTTCATTGGGAGGTGATGACAATTGATTGTTATGATGAAATATCTCTGTATATGCTGTAAGTTTATAATTATTGATTTAAATTTAAACTTTATTATTGTTGTATTAATGCATTTGTATATGAGGTATCTCTATGACACAGGTGCAGTGGTCAGAGGACAAATTTATGAAGACACTTCACACCTTTTATCTTTATTTCCCTGTATTTTAACAAGGGGGGATTTCATTTTTTAATTAAAATTTTTACTTTTGAGAATTTCATTACAAAATGTATTTACAACATATCTACACGTTCCTCTTTCAACTCCTCCTTATCCCCATTACTGGATCTCTAATCCATGACCTCTTCTTCCTTAAGTATTATTATTATAAACATATATACACATGCAGCATACTGATTCCATTTAATGTTGTTTATATTTGCTTGCATTTATGGATAATCATTTGGGGTTGTATAACCTATCAATAAAATACCACAGAGATTATCCTGGAGAAATCCAATTCATCCTCTCTTGGCTGCCATTGAATGATCACCTATAGCTCTTCATTTAGGGGTGAAGCTTTCTGACATTTCCCTCCTCCATGCTGGTACACCAACTAGTGTTGCCACTACCTAGGTCTTATACAAGCAACCATATTGTTGAGATTTTTATTGATGTTGCTTCCCTTTAATAAATAGAAGAACCCTCTTCTATATTTTCCCGGGAACTTAGGTATAGATTTTATGCTATAGGAATAACAGTTGGGGCTGAGCACCCCACAGTCTCTTGTTCTCTGCAATTTTAATAGTTGTGGATCTCTGTAACGACCCCACAGACTGAAAAAATGAGCTCCTTTGATAAGAGGTAAAGGCTAGATTTCTTTGTACATATAAGGATAAGCATTTAGTATCTAGTGAGACATTATATTGGTTGAGAAAAGTGGCAGTGCTAAATTCTCCTTTACAGTGTATTACCTCTCATGCCATAAGTAATTGGCTAGGTTTACAATACCATGAATGAATTCCTCACTCTTCAGTAGGGCTTAAGTCCAAATAGACAGCTGTTGACTATACCCAAGATAAAGAGTTTCACTATGGCACCACTGGGGATATCTTGTTATACTGGCCATTGTTTTGCTTCATAGGCTTTATAATCAGATCAGATTATTGATTGACTTTTCCCTTGTTGATTGCATAGAAACACCTCCTGATACTATGAGATCTAACTTTCAAGGAAGAAGCTGTTACTTCAGTTCCAGGATAATTCTCCCCAAGTCCGGTGTCCAATGTATTTGGTGTTTTTGTCAATAAGGTTGTTTTTCAAGTACTGGGAGGTAAACAGAGGCAATTTTCATAGTAATATACATAACATTTGAAGGTTCATGTGCTCCTCTGACCACAACTTGAAGAGGGATTTCCTTGTCTGGCTCTGAGGGTTTTGTGAAATAACTCTATGATCACAGAAATAGCATTATCACCCTGTGTTGTATAACTCCAAATATATAGTTTTTAATCTCTCCTTCCTCCCTTTAACTTTTCATCACTCCCTTTCCTATCCAAAATTATAATGTCTCATATACGTTTTTCATTTTTCTTCCTTCACAGCATATGTGTTATTCTATTCTCTAGAGCTCCTTCCCCATGGTTCCTCTTAAAAATTCCTGTGAGTTTTAGGAGTAAGAGTAATTTTGTTTCTAATGTTTAGCTATGAATAGGTAATATTGCTTTGATGTTTTGTTTTCTTATTTTTACTTAACTTACATTTTGTATATGCATAGAAGGTTTACACGTAGATATATACAACTATTCAGATTTACATATTTGAAAACTAAAAATAGCTATAGTTACCCATACAAGCCCAGCATATTAAATCAGTGAACATACTAATATGTAGGGAGGAGTGACTTATGAGGCACACTTATAGGTCAAGAGCTATTGCTAGCTGATGTTTTCTGGAGGAGGATGTTTTAGTTTTCTTTAAGAGTGTGGCCCCTGGTACGTTGGTCATGCTCCAATGAATGGGCTAACACCTATGTGTATATGGACAGCACATACTGGATTTGGTGAATTATAACAAATTTAACCAAGTGGGGCAAAAATGTAAATTTTTAAGAGAAAAAAAGCACTAGAAAGCATAAAACAGTCTAGGCTTTCCCAGAAAAATACTGAACCTTTAAGATTGGCAGAGTTAGGAAGATGTCCTCTGATCTGCCCAACAATAACAAAGATTCTGAAGAGAAAGACACCACTCAGCTAAGCTTTTAGCTAATAAAATAACAGGACTTTCTGCTCCTAAAAAGCTCATAAATAAAATAGCTCCTGGTAATATGTTTAGGGGCTGGTCCATCACAACCTAGCAGCTGAATTAACAATGCCATCCACATGGTGCTGTCTTTAGGTGCATAAAAATAAATACAAGAGTGAAAGTGTCTTGGATTCATCCTCCACAGTTTTAAATACCTACTGATATTAGGCAGTGTGTGGTAGGTCCAGAAAGAGCAAGAAGCTCAGAGAGTCAATTGTTTGAAGCTGTCAAAGTGGGTTGCAGTAAAGACCCAAAGATGTCAGAGATGCTAAAGCTGTGAGATATCTGACAATGAGAGGTGCACACAGGGAACAAAAACTAGTCTAAGTGAAAATCATATATATCAGGTTACAAAGCTGTAGGGACAGAACTATCTAAGCCCTTTGACACTGGACATGGTTTTATATGATTTGGCATTTACCTACTGAAATTTTTGGTTTGATTTGGTTCAGTAATTCACATCTACACACCTGTATGTTCCTTTTAGAATATTAATGGATATTCTGCCTTATTGTATTCTTAACACATGTAATTTGCTTCTCTATTTTAAAGAGCTTTGTTTAAGAGATTGCCTTGACTCTAAAAAGACTTTGGACTTTATATTTTAAAATGTTAAGATGGTGAAAGACTATGAGAACTATTTCTGATGTGTTCTTGTATTTGGTTTGCCAGTATTTTATTGAGTATTTTTGCATCAATGTTCATGAGGGAAAGTGATCTGTAGTTCTCTTTCTGTCAAAGTTAGAATAAATGCATGAATCTATTGTGGCCAAGGGATGCAATGTGGTGGTTTAAATGAGATATTTCCTCCACAGGCTCAGGTGTTTAAATATCTGATCCCCAGTTGTGGTGCTTTTTGAGGTGATTATGGGAAGGTACAACCTTGATGGAGTAAGTACTCCACTGGGGTAAGGCTTTGATTATGCATAGCCTCACACCAATTCCAGGGTCTTCTTTCTGTGTCAGTTTTGGAGATGAACATGTGATCATGCTGCTTCTAGAACTTGCTACCATGCCTCTTGCAACATTATAGACACCCAATCTTAAACCACAGGCATACATATACTCTTTTTTCCTTAAGTTGCCTATACCAGCAATATAGACCTCTAGTTGTCTCTCTTTGGGGGATACATAAGATTACATACTCAAGTCTATAGACTCAGAGTTAGGATTCACAAATGAGACAGAACATGTGTCTTACTGGATGTGGGTTACCTTGTAGCAAGTCGTTCTCTGTACTGACAACTCCCAAATAACTACATAGAGACTTATTATTAATTATAAAAGCTTGCCCTTAGCTTAGGCTTGTTCCACTAGCTCTTATAACTTAACACATTTATTTTAATCTACATTCTGTTGTGTGGCTTATTTCCTCATTTCTCCTTGCAACTCAGGCTTCTTTCTCTACATCTGACTGGCAACTCTGCCTTTCTTCTTCCCAAATTATTCTCTGTTCCCCAAGTTCTGTCTAAACTCGTCCTGCCTAGATATTAACCATTCAACAATTTCTTAAACCAATCACAGTGACACATTTTCACACAGTGTAAAGGAATATTTTGCAGTATTTCCTCACTAAGTATATTTCCTAGGTATACCTATTTATTTGCAAAATTCATAATTTCAGTTTTCTTTACAGTTTAATAGTATTCCATTGTGCATATGTTCTACACTTTCATTATCCATTTATAAACTTCAGGTCACTTGTGTTATTTCCATTTCTTGCTATTGTGAATAGAGAATCAATGGACTCGGCTTAGAAAGTACCTGTGGAGTAGGGTATTGAATCCTTCTAGTATATGGTAAGGAGTGGTATAGCTTAATCAAACAGTATATTTATTTTTACTTTTTGGAAAAATCTCCATATTGATTTCCATGGTGGATGCAACAGTTTTCAAATCCACTAACAATAAGAATTCCCCTTTCCCTGAATCCATACTGGTATTTGTTTTCAGTTGTTTTCTTGATATTACCCATTCTGATTAGTGTAAGTTGAAATATAAATGCAGTTTTGATTTGTACTTACCTAATATCTAAGAATGATGAATACTTTTATTGTATTCCATAGCTATTTTTGTGTCTTTTAGAAACTATTGGTTCAGATTTGTTATACATTTTAAGTGGGTCATTTTTTGACTTTGCTTTTTTAGTTCCACATATACTCTGAAAATTAATCCTCTGTCAAATATACAGATGGTAAAAACTCTCTCCCACTCTGTGGTTCCCTCTTTAGTCAGTTATGAGGTCTAATTTCTCAATTACTGGCCTCAGTGATTTAGCAAGTGGAGTCTTATTCAGAAAGAAACTACAAGACATAACTGTAAGAAATTTCTTTCTGAATAAGACTCCACTTGCCAAATCACTGAGGCCAGTAATTGAGAAATTAAACCTCATAAAACTAAAGTTTCTGGAAAACAATGGAATAACTGACAGTGTGTAATAGATTTTTGGATTACCAGAGCCTCTTTTTATTGGCAGGTCTGAGGAGTGCACCACCAGGAGCTGTGATCTGCAATCTTTTACCCAAAGAAATCACTTATTACATGACCAAAGCAACACTTATAAGGAAAACATTTAATCGGGTTATCTTACTTAGTGTTCAGAGGTTTAGCAATATTATCATCATAGCAGGAAACATGGCATAAGGCAGTCAGGGTTAATGTTGGTGAAGGAGTAGAGATTTTTTACATCTTGAATAGGAACAGGTCTAAGATACTGGGCATGGCTTGAGCATATATGATTCTTAGAGTGTCTCTGTGAAGAGACCCCATAACCATGACAATTATAAAGGCAAACATTTAATTGGGGTGGCATACATTTTTAGAGGTTCAGTCGAGTATCATCACGGTGGGACATGATGGCATGCAGGCAGACATGGTGTTGGAAAAGTAGCTAAGATTCCTACAGTTTGACTTGTAGGCAACAGAATGTGCTCTGAGACACTGGACATAGCTTGAGTATATATTAGACCTCAAAGCCAGCTTCCTCCAACAAAGCCATACCTCTAAATAGAGTCATTCCCTTTGGGGACCAAAAATCTCCCTCCATAGTAATACATTCCCTGCAGCAACAAGACCATACCTACTTAAACAAAACCATATCACCCGATAGTGCCATTCCATAAGAGCCTATTACATACAAACTACCACAAAGCTATGATAAAATTTCTTCTCCAAAAAGCAATAAATTCATGGTCCAAGATAATTATTTTGAAGAATGTCTAGACAAGTAAGTTCAAAGAACAGTTATAGTGATGTCCAAACAACTTAAAATACGTGAATACACTCAAAGAGAAAAAAGGTCTGAATGAAATATAGAACTCAATGCAAGATATTAAACAATGGAACAACATAAAATACCTAAAATTGAATACACAGAATTACAACCACCTCATATTTGACAGATGCCAAAAACTTACATTGAAGAAAAGACAGCATTCACCATGTTGTTTATAATCTACAAATAATTGCAAAATGATATATGTTTACTATACCTGACTTAAAATGGTAGACCATGATATAATTAGAATGTGAGTTGCTGCTTATGGTACACTGTAATATGATTATATAAAAAATATGGGAACTATATAAACTGATATATTCACTCTAATACAGACATCAAAATGGAACTTAAAATGTTTAAAGAACATTCAGAAAAAAATAGAGTGAGACAGATATGAGTAAAATATGGAGGAGATAAATTACCCAACTAGAATAATGCCAAAAATTTATAAATGCATTGAGAAAGATTAAATGAAATAAATTGCATAATTTGGCAGCTTCATAAAAAAGAAAAATATAATCTTACAGGAAGTTTATTCATAAACCTCCCAAGTCTAGAACAGAAACACATTTCCAGATACGAATACCAAAAGGTGCTAAAATAGACTGAACATAAAGATGGCTATAGAGGATCATATTTATTAGTGTTATATTTAAAAACAAGCAGAAATTTTAAAGTGGAATAACATGAAGTTTTTCAATAGATGGATAACTCATCACAGATCCTACATGCCAGAAAGTAGTCACAAGATATATTTAATACAGAAAGGGTAAGATTCTAATCAAGAATACTATATTCTGAAAAGCTAGTCTTTGAAAAATTTGGAGAGATTGACGCCTCTATTTTTTTGTTTTGTTTTGTTTTTTGTTTTGTTTTTTGGCAATCAAAACCCAAGTGATTATATTAACTTTATAGCTGACTTGTAAGGAACATATTGGGGAGAGGTATTTTCAAGCTAGAAAAAAAAAGATGCTATTAAGCTTCTGGAACTATAAAGCATCAGCAATGAAGCATATGGAACTGTAATACTCAGTAGAAATGTGTGTGTGTGTGTGTGTGTGTGTGTGTGTGTGTGTGTGTGTATGTGTTTGAATTGTACATGAGAAATACTGAACATTTCCATATACAAATAAAAATGATATAGAAATAGTAATATTTAGATCATATGATACTAGAGCATAAAATGAAAAGACAGAAATATTGAAACTAATTATAATTCTACAAATTTAATAATGTATTTAAAATATGACAGAAGATGGTTACTACAAGAAAACCTAATGCATGTGTGTTGGAGTACAAAAGTATATTTTTAACATGTAATTGAATTTATTATCAACTTAAAATTTGTAATTAAAATTTAAAAGGGTAAAATGAAAATAAAAAGAAACAATGAATATAAAAAGGAATAAAACAAAAAGCAATCAAATGAATATGACAATAAAACAATATAGGATTAAAAGAAAAAAATGAGAATCAATAAAGATGTTAATAGAAAGATAGTTCTAATTTTTTGGATTATTAAGATAAGATAAAATTCAATATTCACAGAATATCCTTTGAACCAATTGTAATACTTAAGAATTAAGATGTGTTTAAAACCACTTCAACTTAGATTAACATTTAATTCTATGCATAAGGCATTCTGGAAAATGCAGTACTAGAAGCCATATTAATATTATTGGGAATCTTATATACAGACTATTCATGGTTGATATGACTAATAAAATATTTTCTAAAAATTAATGGCTATGTTTCCACTTTTTCAGAAATGATTCCATAATTATTTAAAGGTATATGTATTGTACCTTGCTAAGATTCTCCTACCCAAGTCCCTTTATCTAACAATATTAGATTGTTTTTGTAGCCTACTCTTGGAATAATACACTTACACAGAACATTGGCATGTAGATATAATATATACAATGAAAATAACAAAGAGGTAGACTCAGTATACAACTGTATTACTCAGGGGGTTCTCTAGAGACAAATACTTTATGAAATGAATATATATATATATATATGTACACATATATGTGTGTGTGTGTGTTTGCACACACATGTATATGAGAGAATTTATTGGAATGTAGTCCAACTAATTGAAAAATGGCTAGCTGTCCATGGAAAGTCCAAGAATCTAGTAATTGCTTGGATACATGAAGTTGGGTGTCTATATATGCTGGATTCCCAAAGAAGTATGCTTAAATGCAAGTTAAGGATTGGATGTGATGGCAAGGTGAGGGAAAATAGTTAAAGAAGTGAACCTTCCTTTGTCCACTGTCCTTATATAGGCTTCAAGGAGAAGGTGTGGCCCAGATTAAAGGTGTGTCTTTTTGCCTCAAGATCTATAATAAATGGGTGCCTTCCAATTCTGGAACGTAGTTCATTCCAGACACAGTCAAGTTGACATCCAAGAATAACCATTGAATTCCACCTCTCGTCAACTTGGTAAATCATATCTTCTTACATCATGATTAATTTTAAAATAAAAACAAAACAGTGTCCCAGGTGATCCAACATTCAAAACAGCTGGGACAAGGCAGTCCTGCTGACTACAGCCAAGATTTCTGCATTTTCTTATGTTTCCCATGGTATTATAGCGGCCCCGACCAGCAGGGAGCAGTTTGGAAAGAACAATGCCCACATTCTCAAATATTGTCTGTAAATGTTTGTTTTCTTCTAAATGAGGTTGGTTATAAATCTCTTTTCAAAGGTAAAAGGGGGATTATGGTATAGAAATGAATACTTTGTTTTAGAATGGATTTTCATTTATTGATACAAAGTTAAGGTCAATTTTGTGATAAGTATATTTCTCCTCTTGTTTAGTTATTGTGTTTGCATAGCTCATTTAAAAATGTAATGTATAATTAAGTACAGATTATATATACTTACCTATGATGTCAAAGCTTATAGTTAGGTTGGTTAGGTTTTCTAGATAGAGAGATATATTTGAGATGGATAAATATTCTTCAAACCTTTCAAAGACCTGACCTACAGAATATGGCATTTAAAATGGTTTAAAGTTTTTCTTAACAGTGAGGCACAACTATTCCTGGCAACACCACCTCCATCAGAAAAGAAGATGGACATTGAAGAAAGTCAATATGGAGTTTGCTTCCACTAAAACAAGACTGGCCATTTGAGCAAGATACTGCTCTTTTCTAGATTGTTTAACTATGTGCTTTATAAAGTAGACATGCAGGACCCATAGGAAAGTGACTGCTCAAACAAGATAGACATTGCTACAGGGTTTCTGCTTCAAGGAAGAGTCTGTCAGACATTCTGCAGGATGCAGAGAAAAGTGACTGACAAACTGTCAATACAGGTGGACAGTTTAAAGTTTCCTGCTTTGCTGAGGAGTCTGCCAGATACACTTTGGCCCATATGCCAAAGATGGATGCGCCAATTTATGGAAGAACTTCGGGTGACTCTCCAGGTAGTGAGATGTCTCTGTCATTTCTAGAGTTTATATATTATCCTTCTGTGGTCTTTGGTGGAGTTGAAAACAGACAGTTATGGTTATAGTTTTCCTTAGTTAGAATTAAAGATAAGCTACATGTGCGACTTTAAACTCACAAAGATAGGATAAATGATGGAATATTTTCTTTAAATCTTGCTAAATGTTAATGGACTAAATGTTGTTAAGTATAGTTCTTATTTGATAACTGTTTTGTTATATGTTTTACTATGTTAAAGTTAAAGCCCTTCTTTTTTTTTTTTAAACAGAAAAGAGATCATGGGAGATGTCATTCTGTATATATGTTTCTCTTATTGATTAATGAATAAAGCCCTGTTGGCCAATAGGAAAGCAAGATAGGAGGGACTAGAAGACAAGGAGGTTCTGGGAGATATATTAGAGAGAAGTCAAGATGTATGATGTGAGAGAAGAGATCCGGATCCTCTCTCCAGTAAGATAAGACCATGTGGAAAAACTTAGATCGATATAAATGGGTTACTATTTAAGGCAAAGCTAGACAATAAAAAACACTAGTAACGAGCCAATAGTTTTATAATAAAAAAATAAAAACAAAATAGGGAAAGCAAAATAAAGAAACAAACAAACAAAACAATAACCAGGTCACAATGACATCCAAACACTATATGAATATATAACCAACAATTGCAAATATGTTTACCCAGGTCAAAACTATGTCTCTTATACAAAATTAAGTGCATTATAAATTCAGAATGGGTGGCAATGCCCCTTGAAATACATCCTTAAATATGATAACCATTTATTCTCTTAATTGGTGTTAAAGAAATTGGAAAATTAACACAAATATCTGTACAAATGCATTCTTAACAAAATACAACAGAAGCACTCAGTTGGAATCCTCATATGTATAAATGGTCACATGGCCTTAGATGCTATTTATAACTATCTTCCTCTACCACCCATTCTGTACTTCCTCTACCCTCTACTCGCAGTTCATCAGGTTTTCTCTCTTTTCCTGGATTAGTGACCCATACCTTCATTCCTGATGCTTCTGTGCCCTTTGTCATCCTGCCTGGATTAAGTTGTATTTTTTCCATCAACTTTAATAAAAGGGTACAGAAGCACCAAGAGTTGCCCTAGAGGATCCCCTGCACTCGAGATATAATCCTTCTTGTATCCATTGTGGAAAGGCAATCCAAATTCCCCATAGTAATCTGAATCTACTGCCCATCATAACACTTTTATTCCTTTTTTATATTGTAGGTTTAAAGGCATTAGAAGCCCAAAGTGACCAGAGGGAAGTCTGAGTTTCCAGTTTAATGGAATGTTTGCTGTGGCTCCTGGCATGAGTACCAGCCCCTCTGTGGGACCAAAACCTCTAGACCAGCAAAACCTAGGGCTGCTAGAACAGGAAGAAAAAAACCTTTCCTAATGGGTCACTAGGGGTGATAGTGAGTGGAATTATTCCCCTTTCACCATTTGATACCTGGACCTATGGATCCTGCCTATGGAAGAAACAGTACCATATGGTGATTCAAGGCATATTCTGCCTTCTGTTGAGCCATGCCCGAATTCTCCATGCTTCTGCCACTTAAGTGACACTGTAAATATATCTTAAAAAGAACATTTTATCTTTTTGCCAGGCCAGCTATTTCAGGATGCTAGGGAATGTGGTGAGACTAGTGGATTCCATGATTATGGGTCCACTGACAAGTTTCTCTGAATGTGAAGTGAGTTCCTTGATCAGAAGTAATACTGTGTGGAATACTATGTTGGCAGGTGAGGTATTCTATAAGTCTATATGGATGGTGCTTTTGACTTGGTTTCAATAATCAGAATAAGTGTCAGGAATCCATTCAATCTTGCCTCAAGTTCAGAGAGCTCAAATCTTTTTTATTATTTATAAGACAATATTTTGGTGGCTACAAGAAGTTTTGGCTTTGGCAATGGATGTCTCTTATCTAAATAACAATAGGCTTGGGCCCATGTGCATTTATTTACTCTTGACTCTGAAGGCCAGATGACAGGTGTTGCCAGGAAACACCTGGAGAGATTAGGGAAGTAATCCTCTTTATCCCTTATACATGATAATAGAAGTCTTCTGTCATTTTGTCCTCACTGTTGTTTGATGCAAAAGATGGTGAAATAATGAACTAGGTGGCATTCTGTATGGATGGAATGGTCCTTCCCACAGCTATCCCATGTCTTGTCTTGGATTCTTAACCCCTTTAGCTAGCCTTTCTCTCATCCACATTCCCTCTCTCAGGTACAAACCTGGAGCTGCTTAGCTGGCTCCAACTGCCACCCAATAAAGACAGCTTCTCTGACAAATAAGTATCTACTCCAGTGAGGACATAGCATTGTCCTTTCCACAGAGGAAGTGGTTCAATATAGTCAACCTGACACCAGGTTGCTGGCTAGTCACACCAGGGAGTTGTTCCATATCTGGGGCTCAGTGTTGTTCTCTGTGATTGGCAGATGTGGCACTCAGCAGCAGCTATAGCAAGCTCAGCATTGGTAAGTGGAAGTCCATGTTGGTGAGCCATTGCATGACACCCATTTCTATTACCATCGTTACTTTGATCATGCGCCCATGGGTCAATGATAGTAATAGCTGGGGGAAATATCTGACTTTCCTCAGAATGGGTAATCTTGTCTACTTGATTACTGAACTCTTACTCAACTGAAGTCACCTTTTGACAAATATTTACATCTTCATCAGATGTCTTTCTCACCATTTTTCAATCATGTTTATTCCAAGTACCTGGTACCTGGCCATCCAGCCAATCCATTGGCTACATCCCATGAATCAGTGAGCAGTCATACACACACATATATCCTCCAGGTTTTGACCCAGAAAGCGATTGTAATGCTGCAGCTGTCTCCCTCTGAGTAGTGTCTACATAATGTGCAGAACCATCAGTAAAACATAGCCTAGTCTTCTTCTCCTCAGTCAACCAGTCATAGGAAACAATACCCCATGAGGCTATAAGTGCATGCTTGGCAGCAGATGGCATTGTAACAAAAGAAGAAACCATAGGCATTTTAACAACTTCTTCATATAACTTGTTTGCGACCTCAGGACCTGTTTAGGACAACTTATGTATATAACACTTCCATTTGATGATACATTGCTGCTGTCCATGTCCTACTTTATAAACTGGTGAATCTGATAACACTCAGCTCATGATGGGCTGTAAAAGTCACATGGCAATTTGGTGGCCCATTGTCAAACATTTGGTTTCTACTAAGGTCCAATAGCAGGTCAAGATCTGTCTTTCAAAGGTAGAATATTTGTTTGAAGATGATAGGCGAGCCCTCTTCCAAAATCCCAAAGGCCTCTTCTGTGATTTACCAATAGGTGCCCATCAAAGGCTCCAAACAGCATCCTTATCTGCCACTTACACCTCAAGTACCATCAGGTCTTCTGATCCAAGTGGCAAAGAAGCCTGCACAACAGCCTGTACCTGTTGAAGAGCCATCCCTGTTCCAGTCCCCACACAAAGTTCACAGCATTCTTAGTCACTTGGTACATGGCTGGAGTAACACACCAAGTGGGGAATGCACTGTCTCCAAAAATCTAAATAGGCCTATTAAATGTTGTGCTTCTTTTTGTGGTGGGGCAGCCAGCCAGGTAAAGTAACTCATCCTTCACCTTGGAAGGAATATCTCTGCCCCATACCACTGGACTCATAAGAATTTCACTGTGGTATAAGGTTTATTTGGTTGGATATATATCCCATTCTCTGTTATGCACACGTGTTACCAATGAATTCAGAGTGGTTGCTACCTCCTGCTCACTTGGTCAGTTAAGTATAATGTCATCAACATAGTGCACCAGTGTGATAATTTGTGGAAGAAACCAATGACCAACATCTCTTCTTACTAAGTTATGACACAGAGCAGGAGAATTAAAATATCCTTGAGGCAAAACTCTAAAGGTATTGCCAATTGAAAACAAATCACTTCTGGTACTGAGAAAAAAGCACTTGCTAGATCAATACATGTACCAGATGTGTTAATTTGCTCAAGTAAGGATACCACATCCGGTACAGAAGCTGCAATCAGAGGTAGTGCCTCTTTAATTTTGATAGTCAATGTTCATTCTCCACAGAAGAGAGATGTGGTGGCCACCACCACCCCTGCATCTTTTGATCTTTGATGGTGGCACTAATTTCTGCAATTTGTCCAGGGCCATGATGCTGTTTTTGTTTCACTATTTTCTTTGGTAGAGGCAACTCTAAAGGCGTTTGTTTAGCCTTCCCAAACATAAGAGCCCTAACTCCACATGTCAGGGAACCAATGTGAGGATTCTGCCAATTTATAAGTATATCTATCCTACTTATAAATTCCTGAACGGGGAAATAACCATGGGGTGAGTGCAGGGACCTACTGAATCTACTTTACCTACTAGTTATTTGGACACCAGCCAAAACTCCATTAATCACATGGCCTCCATAGGCACAGTATTTCTTCGGCTCTCCTGGAATCAGCATCAATTAAAAACTCACTATCCAATAGTTCCTGGAAAGTCTGATTGTTTCCTTTCTACTAGTGTACAGTTACCCTTGTAAAACCAATTGCTCCCTCTGGGAAAGAACTGGAGAAAGGTTAATATTAGAACTTTTAGGTATCTTACCAGCGATCTTCATCAGGGGAACTTGGCCACCATTTTATTCAAGGGGTTCTTGGTCTGCAAACTGGCTCAAGTCTGGAAAGTGATTCACTGGCTAAGATCACCTTTTGTTACAGCTATCCAATGTAGCCTTTTCTTCACTTGTTTGAGAATTTTCCTGCTTATACAGGTTTTAAAAAATGCAGCAGGCTTCTTGTCTATTTTATGAAATGCCAGGACTGATTATGCAGTATTAAATGTACATATGAGTAATGCCACTATAAAACTGACTTTGGAGCAAGCAGATAGCAGCATCCTTTCACACCAACCATCCCCCACCTGCAGCTGGAGGGACAGGTGAGTGTCTGAGAACCTGGCTGGAGAGTCCTGCCCTCTAGACACTAATACCCACTACTCCCCCATCCACAGCACTCCCAGCAACCAGGCAATAGCACCTTCCCCATCCCCTGCCACCATACCAGCAAACACATAACCCATTGGCTCCTCCTTCATGTAGAGGGATAGCTGCCATACCAGCTACCACCTGACCTACTGCCTCCACCTACAACTTGAGGGACAGCAACCACCCATTCCACTGGCTCCTCCTGTATCTGGAGGGACAGAGACCACAAAAGCCGGGCTCTAACCGTACCCTGAGGAAGAGACCCCATCTGTACCTGGAAGAAGAGCAAACACCACAGTCACAGGCCCCACCTGTACCGACTGGAGGAAGAGAGGGGAGACATCAGGGGAAATACATGCAACATCAGCATGACCTGAACAGCCCAACAGAGATGAAGCAAACGAATGACATTATGATAGAGGCCCTTAAAGAAATGAAGGAAAAGACAAACAAAAAATTGGAAGAAATCAATAAATCCCTCAAAGAAAGTCAAGAAAACCAAGAAAAAAATCAAACAAGTTCAAGACTTGAAAACTGAAATAGAAGCAATAAGAAAAACACAAAGTGAGGTAATTAGGGAAATGGAAAATCTGGGTAAATGAGCAGGACCTGTAGATGCAAGCATAACCAATAAAATACAAGGGACGGAAGAGAGAACCTCAGGTGTTGAAGATAAAATAGAGGAAATAGTATAGTGTCATCTGTTAAAGAAAATGTTAAGTACAACAAATTCTTAACACAAAATATCCAGAAAAGCTGGAACATCATGAAAAGACCAAACTTAAGAATAATAGGGATAGAATAAGGAGAAAAATTCCAGTTCAAATGCACAGAAAATATATTTGACAAAATCACAAAAGAAAAATTTCCCAACCTAAAGTAGGATATGCTTATTAAGGTACTTACAGAGTAACAGATAGACTGGACCAAAAATGTTACATCATCATATAGTAATCAAAACTCTAAGCAAACAGCATAAACAAAGAATACTAAGAGCTGCAAAGGAAAAAGGCCAAGTAACATGTAAAGGCAGACCTACCAGAATCACACCTGACTTCTCAAAAAAAAAAAAAAAAAAAAAACCACTGAAAGCCAGAAAGTACCAGACAGATATTATGTAGTATGTACACGCTAAGAGACCATGGATGCCAGTCCAGACTACTACCCAGGAAAGCTTTCAATCTCCACAGATGAAGAAAACAAGATATTCCATGTCAAAACCAGATTTAAACAATATCTATCCACAAATTAAGCCCAACAGAAAGTAATAAAAGGAAAAATCCAGCCCAAGGAAGCTAGCTACATCTACTAAAACACAGGAAAAAGATAATACTACACCAGAAAACCACAAAGAAGGGAAACACACAGACACTACCACAACCACCATCAAAAACAAAATAACAGAAATTTACAATCACTAGTTATTAATATCTCTTAATACCAATGGTCTCAGTTCTACTCTAAAATGACACAAACTAACAGAATGAATATGAAAACAGGACCCATCCTTCGGTTGCATACAAAAACAAAACAAAATCACACACACACCTCAACCTTGAACACAGGCATTACATTAGAGTAAGGCAAAGGGTTGGACCTAAGGAACAAGTGAGTATGGCTATCTTAATATCTAACAAAATATACTTCAAAATAAAATTAGTCAAAACAGAAAGAGAAGGGCATTTCATATTAATCACAGGGAAAAATCCATCATGATAAAGTCTTAATTCTAAACATCTATATCTCAAATACAAGGGGCCTCCACATTTGTAAAAGAAATATTACTAAAGCTTAAATCACTCATCAAAACCCACAGACTAATAGGAAACTTAAATTGTAAATGGAGTTCTTAATGGAGTCAGATATAGAATAAAATGCTAAGAGATCAGAGAGAAGGAACAAGTCACAGCCACACCTTATATCCTTAGCATCTCATCAGACAAGAGAGAGATTTCTGTTTCTCCCTGCTTATATCCTATTTCTGCCAACCAATATCACTTCCTGTCTGTAGAAATCTCCAGACCTCCAGACCTCTTTGGGTAGAGTGTGGCAACCTTCATCCTCTGACCTTCAGACAGGCTTTATTTGTACAAGCAAGTTATCACCACATACAACATTTCACTTTCACTAATAGGTAGGTCTTCAAGACACAAAATAAGCAGAGAAATAAGGGAACTAACAGATGTTTTGACTCAAATGAACTTAAGAGGCATCTATAGAACATTCTACCCAAACACAAAAGAATATCTCTTCTTCTTAGCACCTCATGGAATCTTCTCTAACATTGACCACATACTTGGTAACAAAACAAACCTGAACTCATAAAAAATTGAAATAATGCCCTGTATCTTCTCAGATAACCAAGGCTTAAAATTAGAATTAAAAAGCAACAGTAATTACAGAAAGACTACAAACTCATAGAAACTGAACAATGATCAACTGAGTCATCACTGCCTCAAGGAAGAAATAAAGAAAGAAATGAAAGACTTTTTAAAATTCAACAAAATTGTAAGCACAACACACTCAGACATATGGGTTGTTATGAAAACAGTGCTAAGAAGAAAGTTCATAGCACTAAGTGCCTACATAAAGAAACTAGAGAATAGTCATACTAGAGGAATGTAAGGGAGGATCTCAGTGTTGTCACGTTGAGCAGCTGAGGTTTTTGGTGGAGAAGATTGCAGTCTGCAGTCACTCTGAGGAAAGGGTCGCCCCCCCCCCTTTTGTCTTAGCCTTGGTAGAGGTGAGAACTCTCTTGTGGCTTGGCTGTTTTGTTTCTCTGATCTTCATGCAATCTTTATTAGATCATAAACAAAATATCACCACATAACTGGATGTTGACATGTAGAAGAATACAAATAAGTCCATATCTATCCCCATGCACAAAACTCACATCCAAGTATATAAAAGACCTCAACATAAGTCCAGGTACACTGAACCTGATAAAGATAAAGTGGGAAGTGGCCTTGAATGCATTGGCGCAGGAGACCACTTTATTTCTTCTTTTTAAATTTCATTTTACATTCCAACCACAGTTTTCCCTCACACACTTCCTCCTGCCCCACCTTGTCTCCTCCCCTCCAAAACCCTCTCCCCGATGGCCTACCTCCAGTCCAGTTCTCACAGGTAAGGGCTCCCATAAACAGTCAACATAGTCTGGCACAATAGATTAGGGCAGGGCAGGACCCTCCCCCATGCCTTAAGGCTGAACATGACATCCTACCATAGCGAATGGGCCCCAAGAAGCTAGCTCATACACCAGGTTTTTGTTATAGTTCTACTGTATTTTCTAAATATAACACCAGTAGCATAGTCTCTGAGAGGTGCAATCAATAAATGGGACCTCCTTAAACTAAGAAACTTCTGTAAGGCAAAGGATACAGTCAATAAAACAAAACAGCAGCCTACAGAATTGGGAAAATATCTTTATCAACCCCACAATTGAGGAACTGATGGTCTCCAAAATATATAAAACCTCCAGAAAAAAAGACACCAAAATACCAGCTAATCCAATTTTAAAAATGGGGTACAGCTCTAAGGAGAGAATTCTCAACATAAGAAACTCAAATGGCTGAAGAACTTTTAAGGAATTGCTCAGCATCCTTATTCATCATGAAAATGCAACTCAAAATGATCCTGAGATACCATATTACACCTGTCAAAATGGCTAACATCAAAAACACTGATGGCAGCACATGCTGGAGAGAATGTGGAGTCAGGGAAACACTCCACCACTGCTGGTGGGCTTTCAAATTTGCACAGCCACTTTGGAAATCAATATTGTGATTTTTCAGAATATTGGAAATCAATCTACATCAAGACACAGCAAACCGCTCTAGGTAATATACCCATAGGATGCACAATCATACCATGGGGGCATTTCTTCAACTACTTGCATAGCACCATTATTTGCAACAGCCAGAACCTGGAAAAAATCTACATGATCCTCAACCAAAGAATGAATAAAGGAAATTTGGTACATTTACACAATGGAGTATAACTCCTTGGTAAAAATGAAAACAATGACATCTTGAAATATACAGGTAGTGGATAGAACTAGAAAATAAAACCATCTTGAACAAGGTAGGTCAGGCCAAGAAATATAAACACGGTCCACATTGAATCATAAGTTGATATTATATGTAAAATGATTGAAAACCAGGCTACAATCATCCACAATCCCAGAGAAGCTAGGTAAAAAGGAAAATCCTAAAAGGGACACACATGGAGAGCCCCTGGAAGGGTAAAGAGTAGGGATCTTCTGTGTAAAGTGGGAGGGGTTAGAAGAGATGGAATGGGTCATGGGAACATGAGGAATCAAGAAAACTGAGTTGAGGGAGGAATGGAGGGGGAGATTAATGAAAGAGGTATCTTGATAGAGAGGACCATTATGGGGTTAGGGAGAAGCCTGGTGCTAGAGAAATTCTCAGGATTTTACAAGGATGGCCCCAGCTAAGACACCTAGCAATAGTAGAAACGATGCCTGAACTGGCCTTTCCCCTATAATCAGAATAGTGACTACCTCAATTGTTATCACAGAAACTACATCAAGTAACTGATGGAAGTAGATACAGTGAACCACAGCCATGTACTGGGCTGAGCTCCTGGAGTTCAGCTTAAAGGAGGGAGGAGGGATCATATGAACAATTGGGGATCAAGACCATGACGGGGTGAAACATAGAGACAGTTGACCCGAGGTACTGGGAGCTCATGGACTATGGACTAATGTAGAACCCTGCCTGGACCCCTGAGGCACCTTGAGGAAGACTGAAGATTGTGGCTGGAACATCTTGCCCCAGAGATGTTGTTAGTATTCTTTCTATTTTCTTGCCCCACCTCCCCAGAGAGTTGTCATTGTTAGTCTTCCTGTTTTGCTAACACAGAGCTTGTGGGGAGAAGCTAAACCTGAAAAACCTGTTATTTTCCACTGTGCTGTGAGTGGGCATATAAGCCCACTCCACCCCCTGAATAAATGGCAGTCCACATTCCAACATTGAATGAATGAACCATTGTCTTGTCTCTTATTTCAATCTCTAGGCCTTTGCGGAATTTGTGGAACAGATTGTGGCACAGCCACTACAGAACCTGCATGGGACTGAAGTAAATCCTATGAATATGGATGACAGTAAAATAACTTGATCTGTTGTAGGAGGTCCCGACAGTAGCACTAGGACCTATACCAGGGGAATGGACTGACTTTTTGAAGCCCATTCCCTATGGAAAGATACCTTGCTCAACCTTGGTACAGGTAGGAGGGGCTTAATCCTGCCTCAACTGAATGAGCCAGGCTATGTTGACTCTCCCTAGAAGGCCTTGAGATTTCTGAGGAGTAGATAGAGGTGGGTTGGGGTGGTAGGAGAAGGAGAGAAAGGATGGGGAACTATGATTGGTATGTAAAGTGAAAAATACATTTAGTAAAATAAAAATAAAATAAAATTCACTTTGCCTGTGTTGATCTTTATGGGCTAGGCCATTATGAACACTGTTTTGTTTACACTGACCATTGCAATTGTATGATCACCCTGCCCTGGCAATTCAGTGTTGCCACCTGGTCCCTGCTACCATGGAACTGAATTAAACCCATAATTAATTCATCCAAAAGAGTACCAGCATTCCTAATCACAATGTCAGGCACAAGGAAAATGGTCACAACAAAAGTGTTCAAATGTGCTGGTGCTCCTCTCACCATTTTGCTTTTTATAGGATTGATGAAGGGTTTGTCTTTATGGTCTTTCCATTGTGAAGGAATATGTTTTACACAGTATAATCACTGTAGTTCTCCAATTTCCCTGTGCCTTAAAATCCTTCATCAACACTAAGCCAAGGGATATCAGTTGTCTCCAATTCCTTTTCAGTAGGCCATCTTTCAGGGTTACTAATCCATTGGCACTCAGTATTTATGAATCAATTCAATCAAAGGCATTTGCTCTTTAAGTTTGAAAGGTAGTTTACACCATGGAATTTTAGTACTCTCCAAATTCCCAGGAGGAGTGACTGGAGAGGCTTCTGTAGCTGAAGATGTTAGTGAGTTGAAAGTGTTGGTAATTTTAAAAAGCTTGTTCAGATATTTAAAAGACTCACCCTTATACTTCAGTCTCTCTACAACTGCTCTGGTACCAAATTTGTATTAGCCAAGGTTTTCTAGAGTCACAGAAATTATGGAATGAATCTCTCTCCCTTTCTCTCTCTCTCTTTTTCTCCTCCCTCAACATCTCTCTCTCATATGTATATGTAAACACACACACACACACACACAAACACACACATATATATGTATAAAAATTGTTGGAGCTCACCCCACCCTGCGCCCTACCTAGCCCACAGCCCCACTGCTCTGGTTGAGCACTGGAACAAAGGGCAGATCCTACAATCCCAGCACCTCCAGGGAACTTCCTGGTGCTGCTCTGAGCACACTAGACCAGCCTATCCACATGAGACCACCTGAGTCCTCATCTGCCTGATCTCTGACCCCCACTACATGGCTCCTGCCTGAGGAGTGACCTCCTCGAGAGCTTGGACCACCCACAGTTACAGATATCAAACTTCTGACACACCTAAGCCCACTGGGGGCATTATGTATATATATATATATATATATATAGAGAGAGAGAGAGAGAGAGAGAGAGAGAGAGAAAGAGAGAGAGAGAGACCCCACTTGCACCGACTAGAAGAAGCAATGGGTAGATGACACTACAAGAAAACACCTAACAATAGAAAGACAAGCATGACACTACCAGAATCTAGGGACTCTACACCAACTAGACCTGAAAACCCCAAAGCATGTGAAGCAGAAGAGATCTACTTAAAAAATATCTTCATAAAAACGATAGAAGTCTTCAATGATGAGGTGAGAAAATCCCTTAAAGGAATGGAAGAAAAAACAAAGAAAAAAAATTGGAAGAAATAGAGCAAAAGACCACACCAAAAATGCAAGAAATGAACAAATCTCTTAAATAAAGTAAGGAAAGCCAAGAAAAAAAAAAAAGGTAAAGGGAACAGCTCAAGACTTGAAAACTGAGCTAGAAGCAATACAGAAAACACAAACTGAGCAAATGCTGAAAATAGAAAAACTGGCAAATGATCAGTCACTACAGGCACAAGCATAACCAACAAAATAAAAGAGATGGAAGAGAGAATCTCAGGCACTGAGGATAAACTGGAGGATAGATTCATCAACCACAAAATATCCAGGAAATATGGTACACTGTGAAAAGGCCAAAGCTAAGAATAACAGGCACAGAAGAAGGCAAAGAAGATCAGCTCAAAGGTGCAGAAAACATTCAACAACTTATTGAAAGAAAACTTTCCCAATCTGAAGAAGGACATGCCCATGAAATCACAAGAAGCATACTTAATACCAAATAGACTGGAACAAAGAAAAAAGATCCCCAAACACATAATAATCAAAACACCTAACATACAGAATAAAGAAAGCATATCAAGAGCAGTGAAGGAAAAAGGCCAGGTAACATATAAAGGCAGACCTATCAAAATTACACCTGACTTCTCCATGAAAACTCTCAAGGCCAGAAGGTCCTGGATAGATGTTCTACAAGTACTAACAGTGCACGGATGCTATACCCAGCAAAACTCTGAATCACTATAGAACGAGAAAACAAGATACTTAGTGACAAAGCCAGATTTTCACAATATGTATCTACAAATACAGCAATACAGAAAGTTCTGGTAGGAAAACTCCAACCAAAGGAAGTTAACTATGCTCACAAAGACATAGGCAATAGATAATCCCACTTCACCAGAAACCAACGGTAAAGCAGGGCAAATAGATTCACAATACCACTGCCAACAACAACAAATCTAAAACAAACAAGCATTAACAACCAATGATCCTTACTTTCCCTCAACATTAATGGTCTTGTCTATAAAAGACACAAGCTAACAGAATGGATATGAAGACAGAATCCATCCTTTTGCTGCATAGAAGAAACATATCTGAGCTTCAAAGATAGACATTACCTCAGGGTAAAGGGTTGGGAAAAGATCTTCCAATCAAATGGACCAAAGAAGCAAGAAGGTGTGGCTATCCTAATATCTAACAAGTTAGACTTCAAACCAAAATCAATCAAAAGATATGAAGACAGACTTTTCGTATTCATCACAGAGAAATTCATAAACACAAAGTCTCAATTCTGAACATCTATTCCTCAAATACAAAGGCAACCACATTCATAAAAGAAATGCTACTAAAACTCAAATCTTAAATAAAGCCTAACATACTTCTAGTGGAAGACTTCAACACCCCACTCTCACCACTAGACAGGACCACCAGACAGAAACTTAACAAAAAACAAAAGAACTAAGAGAAGTTATGTCTCAATTGGGTTTAACAGACATCTATAGAACATTCCATCTAAACACAAAAGAATGTAATTTCTTCTTTGCTCCACATGGAACCTTCTCTAAAATTAACCACTTAATACACATAACATAATACACATAAACCACATAACAAACCACAACAGATACAAAAACAAAATTGTAATAGTCTCCTCTATCTTATCAGACCACCATGCTTTAAATTTGGAATTCAATAAAAACACAAATCGCAGAAACCCTACAAACTCATGGAAATTGAACAATGCAGGATTGCAATAACCTGGGTCAAAGGAGAAATACAGAAAGATATTAAGAACTTCCTAAAATTCAATGAGAATGAGGACACAACAACTTAATCTTATGGGACACCTTAAAAGCAGTGCTACGAGTGAAGTTCATTGCACTAAGAGCCCATATGAAGAAAACGGAGGATAGTCACATTAGAAAATTAATAGCACAACTCAAAGACTTAGAACAAAAAAAAAAGCAAACTCACCATGGAGGAATAGCCACTAGGAAATAATCAATTTGAGGGCTGAAATCAATAAAGTAGCAATCAGGAAAACAACACAAAAGACCAATGCAAAAAAAAAAAGAGTAAGTTTTTCTAGAAAATAAACGTGATAGACAAACCTTTATCCAAACTTACCAAAAAGCAGAGAATGAACATGCAAATAAATAACATCAGAAATAAAATGGGGAACATAACAATGGATACTGAGGAAATTAACACAATTTTCAGGTCATAATTTAAAAACCTGTACTTCAAAAATTTCAAAATTGAAAGTGGACAAATTTCTGGATAATTATCACCTGAATTAAATTAAGAACAGATAAACAACTTAAATAGACCTATTACCCTTAAAGAAATAGAAGCAGTAATCAAAATCCTCCCCACAAAGACATCCCAGGGCCAGATGGCTTCAGTGCAGAATTCTACCAGAAATTCAAGGAAAAGCTAATATCAATACTCCTCAAATTGTTCCACACAAGAGAAACATAAACTTTATCACCAAACTCTTTTTATGAGACCACAATTACCTTGGTACCCCAGCTACACAAAGCACGGCTAATGGAAGAAAACTACAGACCAATATCCCTCATGAACAATGATGTAAAAATACTCAATAAAATACTGGCAAACCGAATCCAAGAACACATCAGAGAAATCATCCACCATGATTATGTAGGCTGCATTCCCAGGTTGCAGGGATGGTTCAACACAGGAAAATCTATCAACATGATCCACCAATAAACAAATTGAAAAAAAAAATAAAATAAAAACACTTGATCATCTCACTAGATGCTGAATAAGCCTTTGACATAATTCAACACCATTTCCTGAGAAAGGTCTTAGAGAGATCAGGGATAACAGGAACATACATACCTAAACATAATAAAAGCAATATACAGGAAACCAACAGCCAACTTCAAACTGAATGGGGAGAAGTTTAAGGCAATTTCTCTCAAATCAGGAATATGACAAGTATGCCCTCTCTCTCCTTATCTCTTCAATATTGTACTTGAATTACTAGTGAAAGCAGTAAGAAAGGAGATCAAGGGGATACAAATTAGAAAGGAAGAAGTCAAACTTTCACTATTTTCAGATGCTTGATCGTTTACATAAAGTGACCCAAATAACTCTAGTAGGGAACTCCTACAGCTGATAAACAACTTCAGCAAATTAACAGGACACAAGATAAACTCAAAAAAATAAGTAGCCCTACTTTATTTAGATGACAAAGGGGCTGAGAAAGAAATCAGAGAAACATCACCCTCTACAATAGCCACAAACAACATAAAGTATCTTCGGGTAACACTTACCAAACAAGGGATATAATTAGACTATTGTGTCTTTAAAGAAAGAAATTAAAGAAGATACCAGAAAATGGAAAGATGTCCAATGCTCTTGCATAGGTAGGATCAACATCTTAAAAATGGCAATCTTGCCAAAAAGCAATCTACAGATTCAATGCAATCCCCATTAAAATTCCAGCACCAATATTCGCTGACCTTGAAAGGATAATGATCAACTTTATATGGAAAATCAAAAGACCTAGGATAGCCAAAACTAACCTGTACAATATAGGAACTTCAGGAGGCATCACCATCCCGAACTTTATGCTCTACTATAGAGCTATAGTCTTGAAAACAGCCTGGTATTGGCATAAAAATAAACAGGAAATGAATAGAAAATCCTGACATTAACCCACACATGTATGAACACCTGATTTTTGACAAAACAGCTAAAAGTATACAATGAAAGGAGGAAAGCATCTTCAACAAATGGTTCTGCCACAACTGAATGGTGGTGTATAGAATACTGCAGACTCCTGTGTATCTCCATGCAAAAACTCAAATCCAAATGTATCAAACACCTCGACATAAGTCCAGCTGCACTGAATGTCTTAGAAGAGAAAGTGGGAGGTACCCTTGAACAAATTGGTACAGGAGACCACTTCCTGAACACAACTCCAGTAACACAGACTCTGAGATTGATAATTAATAAATGGGATCTCCTCAAACTGAGATGCTTCTGTAAGGCAAAGGACACAGCTGACAAGACCAATTGGCAGCCCACAGACTGGGAAAAGATTTTTACCAATCCTACATTTGACAGAGGGATGTTGTCCAAAATATACAAAGAACTCAAGAAAGTAGTCAACAAAACACCAAATAACCCTAATAAAAAATGGGGTACAATACTGAATAGAGAATTCTCAATAGAAGAAATAAAAAATGCTGAAAGACACTTAAGAAAGTGCACAACGTCTGTAGCTATCACATAAATGCAAATAAAACAACTCTGAGATACCATCTTACTCCTGCTAGAGAATGGCTAAAACTTGAAACACCAATGACAACTCATGCTGGAGAGGATGTGGTGAAAGGCAAACATTCCTCCACTACTGGTGCGAGTGCAAACTTGTAGAGCCATTTTGGAGATCAGTATGGTGGTTTCTCAGGAAATGTGAATTAATCTACCACGGGACCCAGCAATCCCCCTCTTAGGCATATACCCAAATTATCCGCATACATGCAACATAGACATGTGTTTAAGTATGTTCGTAGCAGCACTATTTGTAATATCAAGAACCTGGAAGCAACCTAGATCAGCCTCAACTGGAGAGTGGATAAAGAAGATGTGGCACATTTACACAATGGAATACTACTTCGCGAGGGAAAAAAAAAAAAAACACAATGGAATCAGGAAATTCTCAGGCAAATGGATGGAACTGGAAGCAACCATCCTGAATGAGGTAACCCAGTCACAAAATGAGGAACATGGTATGTACTCACTCATATATGGAGTTTAGATAAAAAGCAAAAGATCACCAGCCTATAATTCATACCGCCAGAGAAACTAGGATACAAGGAGTATTCTAAGAGATTCATACAAGGTACCCCACAGAAAGCGAAATCCACAAGATCTCCTGAGCATAATGTGAGTGGGGAGGCAATGTAAGTGAGAGGGAGCAAGGAGAAAAAGAAGGGGAGGAGAGGAAAGCATGTGGGACTAGGAAGATTGAGTAGGGGAGGAATACACAAGAGAAGGGAGAGAGAGGGGGGTAGAAGGAGAGGAAGAAGAGATGGAGCCATTATGTGTTTGAAGAGAAAACTGATTGTAGAGAAATGTCCAGAGACATACAAGACTGACCCCAACTAACAATTTGAGCAACATTGGAAAGGCTACCATAAATGCCCTCTCCTGATATTGAGATTCATGACTAACTTATCCACCATCATAGAGCCCTCATCTAGTAGCTGATGGAAACAGAAGTAGACACCCACAGCTAAACACTGAGCTGAACTGGAATCCAGATGCAGAGATTGAGGATAAAACAAGGCTGCAGAAACCTACAGATACAGCTTACCTGAACTAGGAGGAGCTTATGGGCTCCCAGATTCCTAGCTGGGAATCCAGCATTGGACTGATGCAGACCCACTGAACTTGGGTCTAAGTTAGAAGGCCTGGGCAGTCTAAGGGATTTCTGACAGTGAAACCAGGATGTATCCTGGTGTACAAAAGGACTTTGGGAACATATTCCCCATGGAGGGATACTGCCTTAGTCTAGAAGCAGGAGAGAGGGCCTAGTCCCCACTCCAAATGACTTGACAAATTTAGGTGGACCCCTACTGCAAGGAGGGGGAATGGGAGGGTAGGGTGGTTGAGGGACTTGGGAGGGTAGGAGAAAGGGAAAGATGGAGGGAGCGAGGGAGGGTGGGAGAGGGAAAACTGGAATCAATATGTAAAATAAAAATAATAAAAAAAATGTATCTTAAGCAGCTGACAAAACCATAGTAAAATATTGGAATGGCATATATGCTACAGTCCAATTAACCCAACAATTTCTAGCTGTGAATGGAAAGTCCATGAATTTAATGGTTATTCACTCCTAAAAGGCTGGGTATATATGATGGAATCCTGAAGAAGTAGGTTCCAGTGTCAAGGAAGGAATGGATATGCTGGCAAGGTGATGGCAAGTAGCAAAGAAGAAGGAAACCTTTCATCTTACATTGTTGTTATATAAGCTTCTAGCAGAAGGTGTGGCACAGATTAAAGGTGTGTCATCTCACCTCAAGATCTGTATCACAAGTGTATATTCCATTTCTGGATTGTAGTTCATTCCAGATATAGTCAAGGTGACAACCAAGAAGAGGCATCGGAACAAGATATATAATTTTATACATTTTCAGACAGATTAGTTATATTTGAATCCATGTCACAGCTGGTAGCTATTTCCTCAAATATTACTGATTTTGCTCAATGAATCTATATCACATACTGCATGTGTTGTCTCAAAGACACATTCCACAATTAATTCTTCACGCTTGTTTCCTAAAAATTTAAGTGGTTTGTTTGAAATATATATATATATATATATATATATATATATATATATATGTGTGTGTGTGTGTGTGTGTGTGTGTGTACATATACATAATATATACATACATAGTATCCTATCTATAAGTGAACATTAATCACTCTTCTCTCTTCTTACCAGGGTCTTCTGTTGTGTATTAATGTTCAAGACTAAAGCCTTCCATTTTGAAGGGAAGTTTGTTAAAACACAGGATGTTCACAAAAACGTCAAACACTCCCTCTTACAAGGAGAGCCCTTAAATCTCATTAGCAACTCAGCAGTTGCAGGAAGTCCCTGAAATTGACCACATATACTAGCACCTTACTCCCATAATATAACCATACTTGTTCTCCCCAACCTCCCCAAAGTACTGATGAAAGACACTCAGAAAAAACAAGCTGCCTAAGAGGTATGCAGACAAGCTTGGCTGCCTAGAAGACTCTCAGACAAAGTAATCCAGTATCCTGGAAGGAACATCTAAGCCAAGAAATCTGGAAGATTTCAAAACCAGATGAACCACCTAAAAGAAATAGAAACCAGTGGTACTCTGCAACCTCTTGAGCTACTTACCGGCTGTGTGGTGTGCTTTCCAACTTTCATGACTTATCAGCAATGCATGAGTGGGCTTTAGTATTGAAGATGTATTGAGTTATTTTTGGTTCTGTAACTAATGTCAACAAAGCTCTGGTAACCAAGTGTGACTTTGGTGATATCTTTATTTTGAACTTCTGTCAGAAACCTATCTAGGGTTGGTAGACATGTACTTATAGAAAAAGTATTACACAACTTTTTCTCAACAAGATGTCCTTTTTTCCCCCAGTATAACTACTGAATATAATTTGTGCTTCCCATGTGTACATGGCTATGGAATTATTCATGATGGCAGAGGTGACCTACTAGTAGGCATACCCCAAAGAAAGTGACTTTCCCTTCACCAACCATCAATACATTTTCAGTTAATGGTGGAGAACAGGGAGTGTCTCCTTTATATGCAAGATTTTTAATTGTTTTCACCTTGTCTTTAGGTCTTGTACAAATAGTGACATCTATCCTTCTTTTATGGGTTCATATGCTCAATGGCTACATTGTTTAGCAGACAGCACATCCCACCATTCCTCCTTATCAGCTAGCTCATACATTGCCTGCCCCCTTGCTGAATTTTCCTGAGCCTTGGTTAGGCAAGGTTTATATAGATATTCTATCTAAGTCTGTGTATTCACAGTAGCTTTTTTTTCACTACATTGAACAGTAATGTGTCTCTGATCCACTATCTACCACAAAATGCAGCTACTCTAACAGAGGTTGAGGGTCTTCTAACACTATGGGCACAAACATACATATCAAGAAAACAGTTTGACAACACAACAGTTAGCAAAGCAACATCAATGTTTTATCTCATTGGGCCTGTGACTTTCTCAGACTTAGGTTTTGACAAATCCAGGAGTGAATTCTTCCTGTGGAACTAGCTTCACATTCAGTCAAGAGAGTGCTCTGTTTTCCCCCAAAACAGTTTTTCACTATCCCACCAGTGGGCACATCTAGGAGGTCAGTGTGTTAGTTTTGGTAGTATCACACATCCTGTTTGAGTACTGCCTAGTACCAATGCTGAATGTGTGGTATAATAATCTTTAATTTATTTTTATGTTTTTTATTCTTATCTTATATATCACACCCCAATTATAATTTTCCCTCCCTCCTTCCCAGTTCTTCTCTCACCTCCCCTCTCCTCCAGATTCACTCCTATTATTTCAGAAAAAGCAAGCCTCCCAGAGATACCAATCAAATATGGCATAATATGATACAGTAAGACTAGGCACAAGCCCATATATTATGGCTGGGTGAAACAACCTAGTAGGAAGAGAAAGGTCCCAAGAGCAGGCAAAAGAGTCAGACATACACCCCACTCCCACTATTAGGAATCCTGCAAGAAAATAAGGCTACACAATTGTAACAGAGGACCTAATGGGGTATTTCTCAGTTGTTAATAACAACATCATGAAATTGGGAGGCAACTGGATAGAACTATAAAAAAAAAGTCATCCTGAGTGAGGTAACCCAGACCCAGAAAGACAAGAATTGTATATACTCAATTATAAGTAGATATTAGTTGCAAAGTAAGTAATAATTATGCTACAACCCACAGACCTAGAAAGGCTAAGTAACAAAAGGCGCTGGGGGGTGCATGGATCTCCCAGAGAAGGAGAAATAGACTTTACAGGTCAACAGGGAGCAGACAGGGATGGGAAAAAGAATCATCATGTGGGAAGGATAGAGGAAAAAAGTAACAAGAGAGATGATTGGAACTGGGGGACATTTAGAGTGAGGTAATGTGGAAACCTAGTACAGAGGAATCTCCCTGGAATCCACGAGGGTGACCTTACTGAAGACTCCTAGTAATGGGAGATATGGAGCCTGAGCCATCCATCTTCTCTAACCAGGCAAGGCTATCAGTAGTAAGACTGTTACAACAACCCAGACACAAAATCTTCCACCTATAATGTGCTGTGCCTGCAAGATGTTGTGGGGTAATAGTGATACAGAACTTGTGGGAATAGCTGACCAATGACTCTTCTAACTTGAGGCCCACATTATAAGAGAGAGCTCATGACTGACACTTCCTGGGTGGCTAGGAACCCGGGGTTGGATAGTGCAAACTTTATTAAATACTTTCTATAATCTCTCATTTAACTTAATCCTTACAAGAACCTCTAAAATTTTTTTCTTCATTTTCTTCATTGTGAATCATTTCTACACCTCATGTAATTATCTCCATCCTTTCTTTTTTCCTCTTGAGAGTTGGAGTTAAAGGTATGTCTTCCCACAGTGGTCTTACATTTAAAAATGTTAAAAGTACAGCTTTTCTTCTTAAGGACAAGTCTTTCCTATGTGAGACGGGTAAACCAAAAGTCAATAGAAAGAAATTCATTAGTTGTCCACAAACTGTCCTACTGAAATAATTTCCTTTACATGGGTTCTCATCTCTGTGACCTTTGATACCAAGGGACATTTCCTATTTTTACAGCACTTTGGATATACATGCACTTTATATTCACATTCTATTTTATCTCTTATTTTAGCATGGTAGATTTCCCCTGGTAGTAGAATTGTCATTATTTTTCACAGGCAGCATACTGTTTCACTGATTTCACACGTCCTGTATTTTGTATCTTGCAAAACTTAAAATTCAGGAACTATAGCTTCTTTGTTTTCCAAACGTGGTGTAGAATTATAATACTGTCAAATCAGGATGGTAATTCACAGAAAAATCCAGCAGAGTATTTAGTTAGAAACTAAAGCATTGTTAATTTATTTTGGGATTATTTTTAGTGTTTAGAATAAAAAGTTATATATGCGTACAATGAAATTTCCAAATGCTTCTAAAGTGTTTAGAATAAAAAAATACAGTCATTCTTTGGAGTAACATTCACAATAGTAGGCACCAGAAAAAATGATTTGTTTAGCTTTACAAACATATCGAAGTGTATGAATGAATATATTCTATACATATTTAAATAGGACATATGACAAATCATTTTCAAGCCTAGTAAGGAAAGAGTATAGAAGCCACTACTATAGTGTAAGAACAACTACAAAATCCAACAAACTGGGAAATCTACCACTTCAATTAATGTACCACAAAAATGAGATAGAAGGAAAACTTTAGCCACTTACAACAAGAAATCACTATTTTTATTAGCTGAAATTTCCAAGCAGAAATATCAATCAAAAGCAGAAAAAGATGAGAGAAACTAAAACATAGCTGAATTACTGGAAACTTTAACTATATTAATCTGTGAGTGTGTAAGTCGGTGAAGAGCCCTTAACATATTTGAGTCTTAATTCCTATAAATCTACCAGTTACTGGCAGGAAGATCAGAGAAAAGTCCCTCATACATGTCACAGTGAGAAGGAAGAAATAGCTTTTTAAAGTACATTTAAGAAAGACAGCCATAAAAGATCTGGTTTTGCCAGATTTTATCATAATGTGATTTTTCTTAGAACCTACATAGTTTAAGGAAATAGAAATTCAAATCCACACTCTTCTAGCCTTCTATGTGGGTAATGAAAAGGCACAACACCAACTCCCTTCATTCATTTTGTTTCACTAAAAGTAGCTGATATCCTTAAGGTATTTGAGAAGCTCACAGCTGAGGAGGCACAGCTGAATAACAGGCTAAAGCACCATTGTGAAAAATGTAATATTTTCCCTCTCTTCATGAATAACATTCCTGAATGGTTATTATCAGAGTTCCTTTCAATCAGTATATTATGTCTCGACTTTACCAAAATGTTATATGACATAATACACAAACCTTGTAACAAACTCAGAAAATACAGTAGACTAGCATAAATGTTGAAACACTTGCTAAGTCTCTAGCAGGCCTAACTGGTACATATTTTTATCATGAATTGCTAGAAGGTAAATCCATGAAAACAGATAAGAATCAGTTTTCTCTAATTAGGTACCAATGTGCATAGATAAGGAAAATAAAAAGAAGACGATTGGAACCATGTTAAGAAACAAAGTAAATTTATAAAAGCCAAGCCCAATACAGCAGAAATATGACTTACTTAACATATTTGTTATTAACTCACAAAGATGTTTAATAAAGTCTATGTAGTATGCACTAACAAAGTGGAAACCTTCAACAATAGAATAGAAAACATGCAATTTGGAACAGGAAATAGATTTTTCCTTAATGGGTGGTTGTTAATATCCAGACTCACAACTTGTTAAAGAATTGCATGCTCAGCCTCCAAGTTTCAGGACACATTATGGAAGAGGAAGCAGGAAGAATGTAAGAGCTTGAAAGGGAATAGAAGTGCTGCAGATGTTATTTTTTAGACATGACAAGCCACTGGACTCATGAAAGTGAAACAAATGTGATTACCCACATAATATTCAACACTTCAACATTCCATTATGAATAGAGATGAAGCTTTGGAGGCCTCATTTTTCCTTGAGGGAGTATTGGCAGTTTGTAGTTGCTGGAGGAGAAGAAGACATTTGTTAGGTGAAACTAGTTAGCTGACAATGTTGTAGGAAGTAATATTCACCAATGCTCATAGATACAACTTTATTCAAGTTAGTGGGTCATCAACAACAAAAAAGATATGAAAGTAGAGGGAGAATTTGCTGATAAGAAGATGAGGTTTAGCAGCACTGGGATGTGGATAAGGAGAGTAGTAAAGGTAAAAGTGATTAAAATACAGTGTATACTTGTATGACATTGTCAAAGAAAACAAAACAAAAATAAAAAAGAAAATCTGATCCTGAAAAATAATTAAAATCTAACAATTTAATAGAAATTTTAGTAATATATTACATAAGTGAGAATACTGAGTCACTGAATTCAGATAGGTCATTGACAATTATCTACTTAGAAAAGCATAAATTAAAATTGTGAAAAAAAGGAGAGTGAAGAAAGCTTAAAATGATTCAAAACATACCAATTGATGACAAAAGGAACAAAGATTGTTCCTCTCCCATCAACTGACATGAACTTCACAGTAATTAGCATAGATATATAATCCATAGGTCAGACTGATGAATGAAGAAAGGATAGGAAAATGCATGATTTGGTGCTTTTTGATATTTAGAAAGAAGATAATCTTATAATATGCAACAACAGTATGGATGAACTAGGCATTGTTCAATGTGTAGCAAGCCAGACATTATCTGAGAATCCCCTTATGTGGCACATAAAGTAGCCAAGTTCATGTCAATAGAAAATCATTGGGTTCTCAAGTTGAAAAGTTTCAGTTGTACAAGATATACTAGTGCTAGAGATCTGCTCTCTAAACTTGATTTTACAACATTAGATCATATACTTAAAATTAGATCTCAAATTAAATGTTCTTAGTGCAACAGAAATGACATATCTAACAAGAACCTAAACATTAATATTAGAAAATTAAGTGCAAAACAATCCGATAAAATAATAAAATTAGAGCAGAAATCATTTTTTTTTAAATCTAAAAGATTCACATATTTAGCCCTGAAAAACCAATATCTGACACAAATTACTGATGTTACAAATAGACATAGGACAACAGTAGAGGTCCCTTTAACATTGAGATTATTAACATTGAGACTATTAACAATTTTATGAACAACTTTTTGAAATGCATGCTTTTATTTGAAGGAAGCATGAATTTATATAGGAAACACATTATTGGTATTTAAGGACATAGTCTCTGTCTCTAATACTTGTTGGCTATGTAACTCAGATAAACTACTTGAATATGTGTGTGTGTGTGTGTGTGTGTGTGTGTGTGTGTGTGTGTGTGTGTGCATGTGTGTGTTTATAATTGTATATATTTAATTATTTTACATTCTTCTGTTATACAATATATTCTGATTACAGTTTTGTCTTCCCATCTACCATCCCTTCCAGATGCCTCCTTTTCTGTTTCCTGTTAGAAACCAAACATGACAAAATAACATAAGACAAAATAAAAACCATCACCTCAAAGCTGGACCAGGACAACCAATAGAAGGAAAGGATCCCTATGAGCCTGCATAAGAATCAGAGCCTGAAATCTCAGCATTCAGAAGGCAGAGGCAGGTAGATTTCTGAGGATCTTGTTCTTTTGATATCCCCCATCCTTTCTGGCTCTTATACATGTTCTGTCTCCTCCTCTGTTGGATTCACTGAGCTCTGAGGGTAGGGGCTTAGTGGAGACATTCCATTTAGAATTATGAGTTCCAAATTCTCTCTCTCTCTCTCTCTCTCTCTCTCTCTCTCTCTCTCTCTCTCTCTCTCTCTGTATGTGGTCTCTGTATCTGTTCCTATTTGCCACAGGAGGAAGCTTCTCTGATGATGACTGAATAAGGCACTAATATTAGGTCTCTGGGCTATATAGTCTCTGGTTCTTGGTCACTCAAGAACTATTGGGTATGAGTTCAATCTCATTGGAGTGGGCCTTAAGTCATATCAGACATGATTGGCTACTCCCATAAGATCTGTGCCACCATTGCCCTAGCATATGTTGCACACAGGACAGATTGTAGGTCAATGGTTTTGAGGCACAGTTGGTGTTTATATTTCTATTTTGGTAGCCTGTTGAGTATCTTCCTGATTCAAAAACTCTAAATGCAGTGGCAAAGGCTCCAGATAGACACCAGCTTCAATTTTCCATGTTCCATAAGTTGTGTTGTTTCTGTTCTTAAAAATGTAGCCCCCTGTCAGTTTCTAGAGAATAACCTATTTTTTTGGCAATAGTCTGGGTTGTTTGGGGATTTCCATGTGATTTTCTTGGCTAGCAATTCAATTGAATACAATACAGTCCCACTACTGGTGATAAAAGATGGCCAGTTGGTACTCCCTATCCCCCAGTTATTATAATCACTTGCAGATATTTTCAGAAGTTTCCACTGCAATAGGTTCCCATACCAGCCTCAAAATGGCCCCTCCAGTTCCACCTGTCTCTCCCTGAATTCCCTCCCTCACTCGTCTCCCTACCTGATCCTCCTGTTCCCATCTTCTTTCCCCACATCCAGCCCAACATTAAAATATGTTTTCTATTTTCCCCTTCCTCAAGAGATCCATGAGTTCCCCCTTGTCCTGTCTGAGTATAAACTCTGTGGGTCTACAAAAATTATAGGCTAATTATTACTTATTTAATGACTAATATTTACATATAAGTGAATACATACCATATTTATCTCTCTTCATCTTGGTTACCTCACTCAGGATGAATTTTTTTCTAATTTCATTCATTTACCAGATTTTAATTTCATGCTATCTTTTATTTCAGCAGAGTAATACTCCATTGAGTAAATATACCACGTTTTTCTTATATATTCCTCCACTGAGGGACATGTCAATTATTTCTAGCTTCTGGTAATTATGAATAGAGAAACAATGAACATGGGTAGGTAAGGGTCCTTGTGGTAGGATGAGGTGTTCTTTAGGTATATGCCTAATAATAGTGTAGCTGGATCTTGAAGTAGATCAATTCTCAACTTTCTGTGGAACAAACACATTAATTTCCATAGTGGCTGTACAGGATTGCACTTCCACCAATGATGGACTAGTGTTTCCCTTATTCCACAAACTTGGCAATAGGAACTTTTATTGACTTTAGCTCTTCTGACAGGTAGATAATAGAATCACAAAGTAGTTTTTATTTGCATATTCCTGATGACTAAGTATATTGAACATTTATTTGTTTCTCAACAATTTGAGTTTCCTCTACTGAAAATTCTCTGTTTTTATCTATATCCCATGCTTATTATTTTCTCATACATTATATCCAGACTGCAATTTCTCCTCTTTCCACTCCTCCAGTCACTTCCCATATCCCTTTCCCCCAGAACCATTCTTCCATTTACCCTCAAAAAATCATCAGTCCTTCCAGGGATATCAACCTAACATGGGATAACAAGTTTCCATAATGGCTGTACAATTTTGCATCCCACAAGCACTGCAGGAGTGTTCCCCTTGGTCCATATTCTCCACAGCATGAACTGTCACAGGTGCTATTGATTTAGACATTCGAACAGGTATAAGATGGAATCTCAAAGATGTTTTGATGTGAATTTCCCTCTATAGCCAAGGATGTTGAACATTTTTTAAAGTATTTCTCAACCATTTGAGATTCTTCTGTTTGGGTCTGTTTTTCTCATCATGAAAATATTTCCACTATGTCATATCCTTTAGTTACATTGAGAGGCTTTCTAAAGAATAATTATATTAGACAAGTTATTCATATATAAAAATCTTTATTAAACATTCATATATTTAAATTATTGAACTAGATGATTGTGATACATCTGGGTACAGAAGAAAATGATCCTTGACTTTAAGTACTGGGGAAAAATCACACAGTATGTGTCAGTCATAGTAAGAATTAAGTAAACTATAGAGTATTTTAAAAGAGATTACATGCTAACTTTTACAAAAAACATACCACAGGAAAGTACTGATAATGAAGCAGTATAGATAAAATGACTTGTAAAGCAGAAAGAGTTTAGAAACCATACAATGAAGAAAGTGAGTAATTATAAGATTATTTTCCAGATAAGATTTTTATTTGTTACTATTAAAATACGGATTTTAAACCAATTCTTGGACTGATATGTCAGTATGTATCCTCTTGTTCATTAACACTTGTCTGTCTAGTAGTGTTTTCCCAGAAATACCAACTTTAGCATGAAGGTCCACGAGTTTTCAAATTTAATTTAATATCTTCAGTGGTTTTAGCCTTGTTCCTGTTGCATTTTAAAGGAGGTAAGTATACTCTAAACAACTGCCTCTGTTTTCCTCAATATTCTGGAATCAGTGTATTAGCCACTTCTTCGAAGTCATTTGTATGCATTTCTGATGTCATAATGTGTATTATCTTCTCCTAAATTGGTTGCCCATTGGGGGGCGAATAAAGGAGGTCTTGTATAAATTGTGTGGTAGTTTTAATGTAAATGGCCCCCATAATCTGATAGGGAGTGACCCTATTAGGAGGTATGGCATTGTTGGAGAGGGTATAGTCTTTTCAGAGGAAGTGTGTCATTGTGAGGGTGGGCTTCAAGTTTTCCTGTGCTCAGGATATTGCTCAGTGTCTCAGTTGACTTTCTGTTGGTACAAACCAAGATATAGCTAGTACCAACTGTGCCTGCTCACTGTCATGCTCCCTGCCACAATGATAATGAACTGAACCTCTGAAACTGTAAGCTGCCACCACAATTAAATATTTTCTTTATAAGTGTTGCCATGGTCTTGGTGTCTCTTCATAGAATAATATAAACAAACAACCATTGGGTGTCTTGATATCAATATGAATGTCAATCAATGTCTCCCATATTTTGACCATAGAACACATTTTATCTCAGGTAATATCCATGTCATGAAACTTACTCAGACAGTTTTGCCTGGAGTACCCTTGGAAATTATTTTGAATTTTCTAACAGTAACTTTGTTATTCTAAATACCAATTGCAATAAATTCAAATACATGGCCCTTCATGTCATCAGAGGCAAATTGATTCATTATGTCTTGGAGACCAATGATTTATTATATTTCTAATATTGATAGTAGGCTGTACTTTCACACAATGATTAAGTTTTTCTTAGAAAATACATTGATCATTTTATTCTTACCTACTCCTGAGCTTAAAGCTTCTTAAAAGAGCAGAATTTAGGTGAGTATAGCCACGGCTGCAATCTCTGTGAGTACATAAGGCAAAAAAGAAATCACAGAGAATTATTTTACTATGTCATGCTATAATTTTATCCAGGCTTATGAGTGCATCTGTTTAACTTTGACATAAAAATTAACATGAAATGTAATACTAACAGATTTATATTCTTGGAAGAAGAGACTCATCTGTACTTCAAATTAAAAAGAAAATTAAATTATGGAATTTTGAATATCAATAAAATGTAAATAAATTTTTATAATGCTAGTTTGGCCATTTCAAATATATTATAAATTTTATGTATCTCAAGTGTGTACTTTTTATTGTACTAGTTAGCTTTTATCAAATTGACACAAATTGATATGATAATCATATCAGGGAAATCAGAATCTCAACCAAGGAATTGCCTCCTGAGGATTGACCTGTGGGCATGTCTAAGGGGAATTTTCTTGATCACTGATTGATGTAGGAGGGTCCATCTCACTGTGTGTGGTGTCAACTCTGAGCATGGGTACTCTGGAACTGTTTAAGAACACAAGCTGAGTAGACCATGGAAAGCAACCCAATAAGAGGCAGTCCTCCATGGTCTCTGTTTCAGTTTGTCTCCAGGTTCCTGCCTTGCCTTTCATCAGTGATGGATTGTTACCCGAGATATGTAAACCTTTTTCTTTCCAACTTGTCTTTGGCAAGTATTTCAACACAGTGATCAAGAACCTAATAATGTATTTGTCTGTATTGCTTATATTTTTTTTACAATTTCATACATATGTAGCATAGTTTTTGATCAAAGTTTCCACTTCATTTTCACTTATCATATTCTTCTTCCCAAAAAAGTCTCCTTTTCCCAAGTTCCTTTTCTAATTTCCTGTCTTTTTGTATGAGTTACTTAATTTAATTAGTTTCTCATCTAAGCATAGGCAGGGTTCATTTGTTATTTAGTTGAGCTAGAGTAACATATTAGTGATTCTAACCTTTAGCTGCAGTCATTTGCTTGGAGCACATTGATCAGTTATGAGTCACTGTACTGTCATCCACTGCAAACAGAAGCTTCTCTGATCAGCGCTGGTAGCAGCATTAATTTATAAGTACAAAAATAAATATATGGAGGGCAGGTTAACATTAAGTAACTTTAGCAATGAACTATTAAGAGATTCCTCTTTTAGATCTATGACATCCCAAGCTATGGACTTTGACCAAGTTTATAATACCAGGTTTGGATTCTTCCTGTAAATTGGTAGTTGAAATTTCTTAATAGGCCCTGGAAAAGTAAACTTATTTCTTGTACAGTGACAAAGGCACTATCGATCTTTTCATTACTCATTGTCCTCTTTAAATGTAACCCTGGAAAAGATCAAACCAGACAAAATGAGTTAGAGAATGACTTATGAAGTTTCACCAACAGCTGAAGGGCTATTGTCTATTGGTGGTGTTGTTATAAAGAGAGTAAGTTTACTTTGGGGTTACAGCTCTTGAGAAGTTACACCTGCCCCACTAGATTATTCAATATTCATACACGTACAAGTAACACTAAGTGGTCTCATTTGGTTTTTGTTTGTTTTGTTATGACTTTTTAATATCTAATGAAATTGGGAAGTATAGTAACATAAGGTAGGGGAGAAATTGGAGGGATCAAAATGCACTATGTATGAAATTCTCAAACTATAAGAAGAATATTATGTCAGCAAATTATTTGTGCCAGTTAAACAAATGACATATATCCAGAATATTGTACTGTAAAAGTAGTTCTATGGCTATACATTCTGGGAGGGGATTATTTAATGGCCATAAGAAGTTACCAGACCAGTGAAGTCTATTGGATTACATGATGTGTGACAAATGATTAGCTGTTCTTTCTGGATGATACTTTATAATCTAAGTACAACTGTAAACAGAACAAAAAAAATGTGCCAAGCCTTTATTCATTTTGCAGAATTACACTTCATGAACTTTATCTGTAAGGGAGGCTTTGCTTTCAGACTTAAACTGTGAGAGTACTAATGGTCAATGAGCAAAATACATTTCACAACTGCAATATCACAAATAATAATAGCTAATAATACATTTAATGCATGAATTCCTTCTACATGCCAATCATGATTAAGGGTGCTTTCATATCCAGAAGCATTTAATACCACAACCAGTCCAAAACAATAGACATCATTTTCTGTATTTCATGAATGAATATTAGACAGCCAGAAATGAAAAGTATCTAAGAAATAGACAATTGAAATCTATTCCAAAGGTATCTGATTCAGATAAGTTTTAAAATAAGTTGGTCTCTTTTTAAAATGACTTATTTACTTTTAGTGATAAAATATTTGTATTAATTCTTAGAGAAATTTATAATCAAATGTTGATTATATTCACCCCCACTGCTTCCTCAACTCCTCTAAGAGCCACTTTATGTCCTCTATTTTTTTATTTTAGATAATACTATCTCCCAGTAGTTGTTTAATTCTCCAGATCTTAAAATCTCCCCTGAATCTCTTCTGTGATGTTCTTTGAGCCATAAGTGTAAATGCTGTGTTTTAAAAGTATTGATTGGGGTAGGAACCCCATATTAAGTTGATCTATGCATCTTGTGACAACTTGTAGCTTTCCATGTTTGCTGAACAGTAAAGCTTCTTGGATGAGGGGTGAGAGCTATATATGCATATAAGTTTAAGTATTTAGGAGGCAGCCTTACAGCTTCTTCTAAAACTATGAGAACCAGTCCTCAGGCTTCTAGGTTAGATTCATATGTATTGCTCTAAATCCTATAGAGTAGAATGTCATGTCTTTTACTTATATGCCTCTCGCTTTTATACCTGGGTCATATGGCAAATTTGTTTTTAGCTTTTTGAGAAATCTCCACATTGATTTCTAGAGGGGTTACACCAGGTTCTAATCACAACAGTGAATGAGGATTCCCCTTTCCCTTCACTCATGCCAAAATTTGCTGTCTGTTACTTGTTGATATTTGTCATTCTGAGTAGAGTAAGATGGAGTTTCAGGGCTTTTAATTTGTGTTTCCTTAATTGGTAAGGATATTGGTATAATTTGTTTTTGTTTCAAGGATTATTTACTATTTCAAAGACTTATTTTTGCCTTTGAGGAAGAAGCTTTCAGTGAACAACCTACATACATTGCCTGGTAAATGGTTACTGAAATTGATTTTCAACTTCCTTCATTTTCTAAGACAAAAGTTTGGTATATTTGTAGCATACTCCCTGTAGTTATTAAAGTGTTCTTTCTTCAGATGAATAGTCAGTCCTTGTCTTACAGGGTATCTGGAGTAATGAGATGCTTAATCATAGGTGTTTTGGCCTGGCCTTCTAACCTTCTATGTTTAAGAAATTTGAGATAACATAAATACAGATATCATCTTCTTTAGAGAGATTGAACAGCTTTTGGATTCTTATAGCTTTTTCGTGCCACCAACACCAATGGATTGTAATATCTGTAAATCCAGGAATACCATTCTCTCCTTTTTTTCAATAACCAAGTTGAGAACACTCAGATTGTCACCCAAATACGTCTCAGAAGAGACTGGCACACCCTCTCTCTAGTTCTCATTGGTCTATAACAAGAATTCCTATTACTTAACAGAAAGCACATTCTGCCAGCTATATATCTGGCTCAGCTCTTTCATATGGTGTTTCAGAATGCTCAACCCTAAAAGGAACATATATACAGTACCCCTCCTTTCCAACCTTATGGATACTTTAGAAGAGGGGATAGAAACATTGAAAGAGCTGAGGTTGTGGAAACAGTATCTTTTGGACATAAGAGATCAACTATGCATATGAATATGTAATAGTCATAGCAACATGCACAAACCCTATAAGAGCTCAAACCACACAAGATCACAGTATGAGAGCTGAGATGGTCACAAAATCACATCCCTGTTACAGAACTTATTGCCAACATTTATACAATGGAGAAAAAATAACAATGGCATCTTGAAATATGCAGTCAAATGGATGGAACTAGAAAAATTCATCCTGAGTGAGTTAACCCAGACATAGAAAGACAAACACAGTATGTACTCACTCATAAGTGGATACCAGATGTAGAGCCATGAATAACCAGACTATAGTCCAAACCCCCAGAGAAGCTAGGTGAAAGAGAAGACAGGACAAATGTATTTCTCAGGGAAGGGGAATTAGATGAAATCTTCTGAGTAAACTGGGAGCAAAGGGGTTGGTAAAGTAGAGGAGATGGGGAATGAAAACTAGAGGGAATGGGATGATGGAGTTGAAGGAGGAACAAAGTGGGACAACAATGAAAATGATATTTTGATACAGTCATTATGGGGTTAGGGAGAAATCTGGTGCTAGGGAAATGCCCAGAAATCTACAGGGATGACCCCAGCTAAGACTCCTAACAATAGTGAAGATATTGTCTGAACTGACCTTTTCCTATAATCAGATAGGTGAATATCTCAAATGTCATTATAGAACCTTTATCCAATAATTCACAGAACTACATGTAGAGATCCACAACCAAGCCCCAAGCCCCAAATCCATTTGAAGAGAGGGAGAAGGAAATATACGAGCAATGGAGGTCAAGACCATGAAGTGGAAATCTACAGAAACACCTGAACCAAGCTTTTGGACATTTGTGAACTCTAGACTGGCAGCTGTAGAGCCTCCATTGGGCCAAGCTAGGCCCTCTGCATATGGAAGACAATTTTAAAGCTTGGTCCGTCTGAGGGGCCTCAGGCAATAGGGCCAGCATTTATCCTTGGTGCATGTGGTACCTTGTTGGACCCCATTCCCTCTGGTGGGATGCCATTCTCAACCCTAACATGGGGTGGGGGAGGGTTGGCCCTGTCTCAACTTAATGGGCCAGGCTTTGGTGACTCCCCATGGGCCCCCTTATCCTTTGGGAAGAGTGGATGGGGGATGGTATGGGAAGAAATGAAGGGGAATGAAAGAGTAGTGGGAAGGAGAACTATGATTAGAATGTAAAATGAAATTAAAATAAATAAACAAAAATGCAGAAACAAGATAGCCTATTCAATATACAATGGTGTAAAACCTGGAAATGCACAACATGAGAAGGAAACTAGATTCTTATGTCTTAACCTCCATAAAATGAACTTCAAATGGATCAAAACTTTAACATAACCTGAAACTGAAACTCTGAGAAGAAAATGTAAGGAAAAAGATTCATGGTATAGACATAGGCACAGACTTTCTAAGTAGAACTCTGGTCACTAGGGAAATGATTCCCTCAATTGACAAATGAGATATCATGAAATTACAAAGCTTCTGTATAGCAAAGAAAACAGTTAATCAAGTGAAGAGACAGCCTACAGAATAGGACAAAGTCTTTCCTAGGTATATATGTGACAAATGATTAATATCTAGACTATACAAAGAACTAAAAATGCTAAGCAACAATAAATCAAACAACCTAATCAATAAATGAGCCAAAAAATGAACAGACAGTTCTCAAAATATAAAATACAAATATCCAATAAGCAGATAAAAATGTTAAACCTCACTAGTAAGCATATAAACATAAAATTAAAACCACATTTACTTTCTAACTCACCTCAGTCAGAATGGTAGTAATGAAGAAAATATTTCTGGTGAGAGTGAACTAAGAAAATCTTCATACACTGCTAATGGGAATGTAAACTAGTCCAGCTATCAGATATGAAGGATTCTCAAAAGACAAAAGTATATCTACAGTATTACCAATCTGTACCATTCCTAAAAGAGTATAAGCAAACATATGAGACACACCTATATCAGTGTCTATTGGGACACCACAATACCTAAGTATTAAAGCCAACCTAGGTGTTCACCAACAGAGAGATGGATAAAGAATGCACAGAATATATGCAAATGGATTTTCAGCCATAAAGAATAATAATGAATTAATGTTGTTTTAAGAAATTAGATGGAAGTGGATATAATCACAGTAGGTTAATGAAGCCACTGCCTATAAGACAGATCTGAATTTGCTCATATGTCATTTCTAGATTGTATATAGGGTCATAAAAATGTGTATGCTTATACAACACGAAATTAAATACAAAACTCTGTGTCTGAATATAGTAATGGGAATGTGAAGGGTAAGAAAAAGAAGAGTAGTGGGTATAGTAGAAAATATGTTTAATGTAAAATAAATACTTTTTAGGAACTGTCCTTGAGACATCTTATTTTGGTTATATCTACTCTCCATTCCACTTTTCCAATTTCTCCAAAATCTGTCCCCACTATCCCCCACCATATTTGTTTTTTAATCCCACCAATGTATTTACTTGTACCTGTATTTGCATGGATGTAGGGTCATCTACTGGAGAATTGTAGCCTCTCAGGAACTTTTTCCCTAAAAGGAAACAAACAAACCCTTCTTCTCCCAGAAGCAATCAATTTCCAATAGCTCCCGAGCTAGAGATGAGACTTCATGAGTCCATCAGTGCTGGGATTTTTTTGAAATTACAATGTAATTACATTATTTTCCCTTTATGTCTCCTCTCTCCTAATATTTCAATGAATATCTCACTACCTTATCTTCTCTGTCAAATTCCAAGTACTCAACTCTGAATTTATATACATCCAATATCCAATGAATGCTATATGAACTGGTTGCATATAGTAAAAGGCCAGAAGATGGCTTGATGTTATGAAGGCCTTGTTCATGCAGTTACTATGAATTCATGTGTATAAAAGCAACCATCCTACAATATGAGCCAAATAATATTTAACAACTGACATATGCTACTGCTGACTTTGTAAAATTCTCAATAAAAAGAAAATAGATTTTATACAACTGTGACAATTAATGGAAGTGCTTGAAGATAAATTATTATTAAGTTTTTAAGTAGAAAATGTGTAAGATTAGTAATGTCAAAATGCAAGCTGATTTCAGGTTTTGACTAAAGGTGGGATAGCTGGAAAGAAGATAAAATTATATTTTGTGAAGTTTCATGTTTACTGTATATATTAATTACAAATGGATGTCTTACCACTGAAAACCACCCTTTTCCTTACGAATATTCAAATTTATCTTGAGTTAATTTGGGCACATATTTCTTCAGGTTTGATTTTAGAGATAAGGTTATAATTTTAAAATTTTCCTTCTATATTAGATCAATAACACTTTAATCATAAAAATTTCATTCTCCATTTTACTAATATATATTTGGTAGACCGATATATAAATGACATTCTAAAACAAAATAAGTTCAGAGCTAATTTTCTATTAAGACAACATCTAACAAGAATATTGATGATATTATTTAGATAGGCTAGTCTTTTTTTTTAGAAAAAACAATAATTAAACTCGAATCTTGATAATTAAAAACAAAGATATAAAAGCAAGTTTAGTTCCCATCAATTGGCAAGGGAATGAACAAAATATGCTATAGCCATACAATGATCTTAATAAATTACATTTTAAGATAAAGTAATGATACATGTAAAATATACAAATAGTTGTTTAAAACATTGCAGTAAATGAAAGAAGAGAAACAAAAAGAAACATGTCTATAGTTATAGTAATTAAGCATATTGCTGTCAGGAGGGTAGGATATTGAGGAATGTAAGGTGACACATAATGGGTCCCAGATCTATTACTATGGTGTTGTGAGTGACTGTCCTCCCACTGGAGCAATTGATATTTTGGAGTGACCTTATTGCAAAAGGTTCATCCCATTTGGGCTTGTTGACTATTCAAACACCTCCACAGAGGAGCAGAGTGGGAGACAAGAAGGACTACCTCCTACCTGTTCTAGTAACTCTGCCTTAATATCATGTGGTCACAGAAAGGGAACTTTAAAGACTAGAGGAGATGAATTTCATTAATTAGGCTATAAGGAAGCCTTTGCTCTTGGTGAGCGAAAGCTTTCCATATATGATACATTAGAGTTTGGAAAGGTTCCCCCTCATCCTTATAAGTCACTACTTAAGTATTCTCTGTGAGGAAGGCCATTGGAATAAGCTTTGGTGGAATCATGCCTGGGTTTGTCATTGGAACACTTTTTCCCCCTTTTTAATTGAAATTTAAAATAAGGTTGTTTTACATGTCAATACCAGTTCCCTCACCCACCCAGCCTTTGATATCACCTCCACCAACCCCAGCCCATCTGATTTCTGCTCTCCAGGAAGGGTGAGGCCTTCCATGAGGAGTCTTCAAAATATGTCATATCATTTGGGGCAGGGCCTAAGCTCTCCCAAACTTGTCTAGCCTGAGCAAGTATCGCTCTATGTGGGATGGGCTCCAAAAGTCCATTCATAAAGTAGGGATAAAAACTGATCCATTACTACAGGCCCCATAGACTGCCCATTCCTCCTAATTAACATTCACATTCAGGGGGTCTGAATCGGTCCTATGCTGGTTCCCCAGCTATCAGACTGGGATTCATGAGCACCCCTTGTTCAGGTCAGCTCATTCTGTGGGTTTCTGAAGCCTTGTCTTGAACCCTTTGCTCATTACTCTACACTCACAGTAACTGGATTCCAGGAGTTCAGCTAGTGTTTAGCTGTGGGTGTCTGCTTCTGCTTCCATCAGCTACTAGATGAAGGCTCTAGGATGGCAACTACGGTAGTCATCAATCTCATTATTGTAGAAGGGCATTAAAGGTGGCCTCTCCAATATTACTTAGATCATTAGTTGGTGTTATCCTTGTAGATCTCTGGGCATTTCCCTAGTACCAGATTTCTCCTTCAATCTATAATGGTTCCCTCTATTATAGTATCTCTTTTCTTGTTCTTCTCTAATCTTTCCCTGTCTCCATCTTCCTCTTCCTTCAAGACTACCTCCTCTTCTCCTCTTCTCTTTCTCCTAACTCATTCGCTCCCTGCTCCCAATTTGCTCTGGAGATCTTGCCCCTTTCCCCTCTGGGGGTCCTCTTAGAGTCCTCCTTGTTTCCTAGCTTTTCTAGTGTGAATTGTAGGCTGGTAATCTTTTGCTCAATGTGCAAAATCCATATATGAGTGAGTACATACCATGTTTGTGTTTCTCTGACTGGGTTACCTCACTAAATTTTGTTTCTTCTAGTTCTATCAATTTTTCCTGAGAATTTCAAGATTCCACTGTGTTTCAGTACTGAGTAGTACTTCATTATGTAAATGTACCACATTCTCTCCATCCATTCTTCAGTAGAGGGGCATCGAGGTTGCTTCTGAGTTTTGGCTATTACAAACAATGCTGTTATGAACATAGTTTAACAGATGACTTTGTAGCATGAATGTGCATCTTTTGAGTATAAGGCTGAGTGAAATTTTTAGATCTTGAGGTAGATTAATTCCTATTTTCCTGAGGAACTGGCATACTGATTTCTGAAGTGGTTGTAAGAGTTTGCACTCCCACCAGCAGTGGAAGAGTGTGTTCCTTTCTCCATATCCTCTCCAGAAACTGTCCTTCATGTTTTTGATTTTAGCCATTCTGACAGGAATAAGACGGTTTTTCAGAGTTGTTTTGATTTGCATTTCCTTGATGGCTACAGATGGGGAGCACTTTAAGTGTCTTTCAGCCATTTTAGATTCCTCTATTGAGAATTTTCTACTTAGCTCTGTGACCCACTTTTTAATTGAATTATTTGGTGTTTTATTAACTTGATTCTTGAGTTCTTGTACATTTTAGAAATTAGCCCTCTGTCAGACGTGGGGTTGTTGAATATCTTTTCCAACTCTCTGGACTGCCGTTTTGTCTTCTTGACTGTGTCCTTTGCCTTACAAACGCTTCTCAGTTTCAGGAGGTCCCATTTACTAATTGTAAATCTCAGTGTCTGTGCTACTGGTATTATGTTAAGGAAGCAGTCTCCTGTACCAGTTCCTTCAAGGGTACCCCCCACCACGTTCTCTTCTAAGACGTTCAGTTTGGCTGGGTTTATGTTGAGGCCTTTGATCCATTTGGACTTAAGTTTTGTGCATGGTGATAGATATGGATCTATCTGCCATCCTCTACAAACCAGCATTCAGTTTATGCCAACACCAGTTGTTGAAGATGCTTTCTTTTTTCCATTGTATAAAATTAGCTACTTTGTCAAAAATCAGGTGTTCGTAGGTATGTGGTTTGATATCAGGCTTTTCAATTAGATTCCATCTGACTACCTATCTATTTTTGTGCCAATGCCAAGCTATTTTCAGAACTATGGCACTATAATAGAGTTTGAAGTCAGGGATGGTGACACCTTTGGACGTCCCTTTATTGTGCAGAGTTGTTTTTCTATCCTGGGTCTTTTGTTTTTCCATATAAAGTTGATTATTACCATTTCAAGGTCAGTGAAGAATTCTGCTCTAGATTGCATTGTATCTGTACATTGCTTTTGGCAAGATTGCGATTTTTACTATGTTGATCCTACCATCCAATAGCATGGGAGATCTTTCCATTTTCTGGTGTCTTCTTTGATTACTTTCTTTAAAGACTCAAAGTTCTTACTATATAGTTCTTTCACTTTTTTGGTAAACATTACTCCAAGAAATTTTATGTTGTTTGTGACTATCTTAAAGGGTGATATGTCTCTGATTTCTTCCTCAGTTCTTTTATTGTCTGTATATATTAGGGCTACTGATTTTTTTTTTTTTTAGTTAATCTTATATCCTGCCACATTGTTGAAGGTGTTTATCAGCTATAGGAGTTCCCTGGTTTAGCTTTTTGTTTCACTTATGTAAACTATCATATTATCTGCAAATAGTGAAAGTTGACTTGTTTCTTTCCAATTTGTATCCCCTTGATCTCCTATTGTTGTCTTATTGTTCTACCTAATACTTCAAGTACAATATTGAAGAGATATGGAGAGAGTGGGCATCCTTGTCTTGTTCCTGATTTTAGAGTAATCACATTGAGTTTCTCTCCATTTAGTTTGATGTTGGCTGTTGGATTGCTTTATATTGCTTTTATTATGTTTAGCTATGTTCCTATTATCTCTGATGTCTCCAAGACCTTTATCATGAGGGGGTATTGAATATTGTCAAAGGCTTTTTCAGCATCTAGTGAAATGATCATGTGGTTTTTCTTTTTCAGTTTGTTTATATGGTGGATTACATTGATGGATATTCATATGTTGTACCATACCTGCAACCCTAGGATGAAGCCTACTTGGTCATGATGGATGATTACTCTGATGTGTTCTTGGATTGGATTTGCTAGTATTTTTGTGAGTATTTTTGCATCAATGTTCATGAGGGATATTTATCTGGAGTTCTCTGTCTTATTTGTGTCTTTGTGTGGCTTGGGTAGCAAGGTAACTGTAGCCTTGTAAAAAGATTTTGGCAATGACCGTTCTGCTCTTATTGTATGGAACACTTTGAGAAGTATTGGTATTAGATGTTCTTTGAGATTCTGGTAGAATTTTGCACTTAAATGATCTGGCACTTGGGCTTTTTTGTTTGGGAGACTTTTGATGACTGCTTAAATTTCATTGGGGTTATTGGTCTATTTAAATTGCTTATTTAGTCTTGATTTAATTTTGGTAAGTGATATCTATCCAGAGAATTGTCCATTTCCATTAACATTTTGAATTATGTGGCATACAGGTTTTCAAAGTATGACCTGAAGTATCTATATATTTCTTCTGTGTACCCTGTTATGTCTCCCTTTTCATTTCTGATTTTGTTAATTTGCATGTCCTCTTTCTGCCTTTTAGTTAGTTTGGATAAAGTTTTGTCTATCTTGTTGATTTTCTTGAAGAACCAACTCTTTTTTTGTTACATTGATTCTTTATCTTATTTGCCTAGTTTCTACATTATTTATTTCAGCCCTCAAATTTATTATTTTTTGGTGTCTACTCCTCTGGGGTGAGTTTGCTTCTTTTTGTTCTAGAGCTTTCCATTGTGCTGTTAATTCTCTAGTGTGACTATTCTCCAGTTTTTTCATGTGGGCACTTAGGGCTATGAACTTTCCTCTTCGCTCTGTTTTCACAGTGTACCATAAGTTTGGTTATTTTGTGTCTTTGTTCTCAATGAATTCTAGGAAGTCTTTAATTTTATCTTTATTGCTTCCTTGACCCAGGAATGGTAAAATTGTGCATTGTTCAATTATTTGAGTTTGTAGGTTTTCTGCAATTTGTGTTCTTGAATTCCAAATTTAAGGCATGGTGGTCTGATAAGATACAGGGGGCCATTCCATTCTTTCTGTACCTATTGAGGTTTACTATATTGCTAATTATGTGGTCGATTTACAGAAGGTTCCATGTGGTGCCGAGAAGAATGTATATTCTTTTGTGTTTGAATGCAATATTGTATAAATGTCTGTTAAAACCAATTTTGCCATAACTTCTGTTTGTTCTTTTGTTTCTTTGTTAAGATTCTGCCTGGTGGACCTGTCTAGTGTTGAGAATGGGGTGTAGAAATCTCCCACTATAATTGTGTGAGATTTTATGTGAGATTTGAATTTAGTAATGTTTCTTTTACAAATGTGGGTGCCTTTGTATTTGGGGCATAGATGTTCAGAAAAGTGACTTCATCTTGATGGATTTGTCCTGTGATGAATAAGAAATGACCTTCTGTATCTCTTTTGATTGATTTTAGTTTAAAGTCTAATTTGTTAGATATAAGTATCAGTACACCTGCTTGTTTCTTGGGTCCATTTGATTGGAAAGTATTTTCCCAACCCTTAATTCTGAGGTGATATTTGTCTTTGAAGTTGAGGTGTGTTTCTTGTATGCAGCAGAAGGATGGATTCTGTCTTTGTATCCGTTCTTTTAGCTTGTGCCTTTTTGTAGGCAAGTTAAGACCATTAATATTGAAGGATATCCATGACTATTGACTGTTAATTCTTGATTGTTTTAGATTTGTTGTTGTTGGTGGCATTGTGTGTGGATTCCCCCCCCCCCCCACATTTTTCTTTTGGCCATTGGTAAAGTGGGATATCTATTGCCTATGTTTTTGAATGTGTAGTTAATTTCCCTGGGTTAGAGTTTTCCTTCCAGAACTTTTAGAGTGGCTGAATTAGTTGATGTGTATTGTTTAAATCCAGTTTTATAATGGAATATCTTGTTTTCTCCATCAATAGTGATTGAAAGCTTTGCTGGGTATAGTAGTCTGGGCTGGCATCCATGATCTGTTATTGTTGGCAGAATATCTATCCAGGACCTTCTGGCCTTCAGAGTTTCCATGGAGAGATCAGGTATCATTCTGATAAGACTGCCTTTATGTTACTTGGCATTTTTCCTTTGCTGTTCTTAATATTTTTTCTTTATTCTGTATGTTTAGTGTTTTGATTATTATGTAGTGAGGGGAATTTTTTGTTGTCCACTCTATTTGGTGTTCTGTAAACTTCTTGTACTTTCATTGGCATGCCTTTCTTTAGGTTGGGGAAATTTTCTTCTATGATTTTGATGAATATATTTTCTGCATCTTTGAGTTGGATTTCTTTATCTTCTTTTATACCTATTATAATTGGGTTTGGACTTTTCAAGGTATCCCATATTTCCTGGATATTTTATATCTTGGATTTGTTGGACTTAAGATTTTCTTTGGTTGATTAGTCTATTTTTCCTAGCGTATCTTCAATGCCTGAGATTTTCTCTTCCATGTCTTGTATTTGGTTGGTTATGCTTGCATCAGTAGTTCATGATGGTTTTCCTAACCCTAACTTTTCTATTTCCATCATTCCCTCAGACTGATGGGTTGTTTGTTTGTTTGTTTGTTTTTGTTCCTATTTCAGCTTTCAAACCTTGCACTGTTTTAATTGTTTCTTGTAATTTTTCGGTTGTCTTTTCCTCCATTTCTTGAACTTTTTCTTTCTTTCCTTTAGGGATTTTCTCATTACCTCTTTGAAGGTCTCTATCATCATCATAAACATGATTTTAGGGTCATTCTCTTCTGTTTCATCTGTGTTGGGATGTTCAGGTCTTGCTGATTTAGAGTCCCCATACTCTGATGGTATCATATAGATCTTTCTGTTGTTGACTGTGTTCTTACACCATCGTCTACCCATCTCTTCTTCCAGTTTGTACTCTTAAGTTCTCTCCCTGTTCTGGTGGATGCAGGACAAAGGTTCTCTTCTGGTGGGTGCAAGCAGGTCCAATACTTTGATGGCTCTCCTACTCCACTGGGTGGTGGCATGACTCTGCCCTTATTTAGAGGCTGGGCCAGGATGCTGCCAGACAACAGATGGGCTGGTCCAATAGGGCAGACTCCTCCATGGACAGTCCTCAGTTCTCATTTCTCAGAATTCTCTGAGCAGGTCATCAGAAAACAGGTGGAAAACAGGCCCTCACTCACACCCTCCGATGGTTGGAGGTGGGACCAGAACGTTGACAGTCTCCAGGTGGGCTGGTCTGCTAGGGCATGTTCCCCTGCACACAATCCTTAGTCCTCAGTCCTCAGGATGCTCAGAGCAGGGCATGAGAAGGCAGACCAGACTCATTGAATCTTTCAGAAGGTATAGATATTGCCTATATCTTCTATAGGAAAGACTTTTAGAGCATATGATGAAGCAAGTATCCTAGGGATACACATGGGTAATGATTACAAACCTTTATGAACTTGCTAGTGACTTTTGGATTGTGAACTTCAGCAAGGTGAATTTTACCTTAATAAATTATACATCAATAAAAATAGTCAACACCTACATGGTGGGAAGGGCATTTTGAAAAGGAGATGCTCATGCCATAGTGGCCAGGAGAAAAGACCTCTAGAGAATGATTGTGTTGGTAGATTTCTGTTTTTTCTTCATGGTTTACCTCAGCCTTGCGATAACACTGCTCATATCATTTTACCCTTAGAGATCAAGACCCTCACAAATAAACCTAGAGGAAGGTTTTGCTGTTTTCCTAGGCATATCTCAAACCATTCATGTTAACAAGATTAACCACTGAAGTCAGTAGTGTGACGTTAAGTATGGGAGCTCACTTACAGCTAAATCACACACACAAAATAAAACAACTAAAATAGAATGAGAAAGCATATAACAAGGAATAGAAAGATAGTAAGGAACAAGGTATTTCTCATGAATTTCGGAACATTAAAATTAAAAGACGGCAATGAACAGTTGTCTTCTAACAATTTCAGGAAGGTCAAATTAGATAGAAAACTTTGCAAACTCCATTTGATTCATTAATTAGAACAGTATTGATAACTTTAGCAAGATGATAAATGGATAAAAATAAGGATAATGCAGTTGATTGAAAAAAATAAAATACCAAGGATAGAATATGAATCTATACACTTTTTGATTTTGGATGAAGAGACAGTGTGTGAGGGGTTAAGCAAGATAATGGTTTGTTATTAATCATATGTTTGGTATCAAAAATTATGATAATACTATTCTTAAATTTACATTGGAAAGTACTGTAGAAAATGAAAACTCAAAACACAGAAATGTAAAAGTAGGTATATGTAGCACCCATTTGATCAAATGCTATTCAGAAAACACAGATGAGATAACCTATACACCCGAGAAACTAAAATGTCATACAAATGTTGAAGGAGAGAGATAAGGTAATTGGAGTCAATAACATCACTGATACACTGCTGTTGTCTGGATTACTCAGTTCGGAGACATTATTGCTTAATGCAAGCTTCTCTATAGAAATAGAGCTATAGTCATTATTACTGTGAGGTACCATAACAGCAGAATACTTGCTATTTGCACTAATCACCAGGAAAAAGACCCAATTCTGTTAAAATCTGCCTTCATTTCCTTGGAAAATTAAACACTTACCTCACTTTGGATTTTAGATAAAATGAGGCAAAAGGTTACATTAAAGTTCTCTAAAGTCTTTCGTGAATGGAAAATGCATAATGTTTTGAATTTATTGAGAGCATCTCTGTGATATAGAATTTCTGCTAGATTGTAATTATTTTCTCATGTTCTATTTGCCTGTGTGTATCCATGGTTTCAAGGCTGAGTACAAAAGGTATTACCAATGTCAAATACAATTTAAAAGTTATGATTCATTTGTTGGGAATTGGTTGTGCTTCTGCTCGGAACCAGATTTTAAGGCCTTGGTGGCATTATTGAAATCTTGATTATTTCGTTTCTTTTATAAATAAAATTTAAAGGCTCTCTTACATCTAAAAGCCCATAAGTATATATGTATGTATCCAAATGTTGTTTTCTTTTCTTTTGTAATGTGATAACATAATAATTTGGACAAATAATATAATTGAACACTTCAGTATGGGTTAAAAATTCTGAAAAATAACATTATTCTGAGATTAGTTTTAATATACTCCTTCCAAAATAGTAAGAACAAAATTAGAGAGACATAGGTGAAATCAAATTGGAATGTTACTAGGAACTATTGAACCTTTTTAAATTGGATTATGGAACTTGTTATCTATTACATTATTAACACTTTATGTATAATGACTCCAAATATTTAAAATTATGAAAGGGTCACAGTCCACATGTAGATTTTACCTTCATGATATTTGCTTTGCCTGGTTCAGATTTATGCCAAAAACGTTGAGTTGGCTGAACCTACAAGAAAGTTATGTTTTTCATTAAAAATATAAGTAACATTACCTTTGTGCTATGTGTTGTGAGTTCCCCAAAATTTCCATACGTTTGAGACTCATTCTGTACTTTGGAGAGTTGATAAATCGTTCAGACATGAGGCCTGGCATTAGGTTTTCAAGTAATTAGGAAGTATTCTATGGAATTTGATTGTGAGACCCTGGTCTTTTCTATTTTTTTTTTCAGGTCCCAGTCATGACACAAATAGCTTTTCTAGGCAAATGTCTTTTCACTGTAATGCACTCCTTGCACATAGATTCAAAAGCAGCGGGCTGTATTAGCTTCTTTTCTTGCTGCTGTGATAAAATACTTAGTAAAAGCGACTTAAGGAAAGGTTTATTTTGACTCACAGTTTGAGACAAGATATAATCTAGAATAGTGTGGAAGGCATGGCAGCAGGAGTGTTATGTGCTGTATCATATTTCATCTAGAGTCAGGAAGCAGAGGAAAATGAATGCTGGTGTTCACCTATCTTTCTCTTGCTGTTCTGTCTGGGACCGAAGTGCAGGTAATTGTGCCACTCACATTTAGGGTAGGTATTTCCTCTTCATTTATACCTCTATGAAAGCAGTCTTATAGACGCATATAGAGGTGTGTTTCTATGGTGATTCTAAATAATAAAGAAAAGTTTACAAGTTTAACCATCATAAGAACCAACTGACTATAGATTGAAACATCTGAAACTGTGGACTCACTCTAATTTAACAAGTTTTCATCTTAGAATTACAGGTAATGGCACCATTCTATCTTAGTCTAAAAAAACATTTTAAAATTCAATTTTAGAAGTACATTTTAAAAATTAGTAAGCAAAGTATGGCTTCATAATTTGTTTGTGTTGATTTTCTTTCTCCCATAATCCCTCATCTGTCTGACCCCACTATACCTTTCTATCACCAGTAGACTTGTTGTTTTCCTTTTTATGTTAGATGTGTTCTACAACACTCTCCCCTTCCTCAACACTTGTATTTTTTTTACATAGTTCCCTTTCTAGATTCATAACATATACACAAACTCCATGCTCACATACATGTACCATAAAATAAATGTTTCATATGCATATGTGTGTATGTGTGTGTATACATATTAAATTCTAGACTTTTGATGACAGAACACATGTAGTATTTGACTTTCTGATCTGGAGTTTCTTTGCTTAATATAATAATTTCCAGATATATCCATGAAAATTTTTCCATTTTAATTTATGACTGAAGAAAATACCATTATATAATATTTTTATCTATTATATAGTTATTATTATCTATTCATCTTTTGATGGGCATCTAGGCTAATTCATTATCATTGCTACTATGAATATAGAAGCAGCAAGTTTATATGTGTTAATCTCTGTTATAGTATATAGACATGGAATGGTACAACTGGGTCATACAACAGCTCTATTTTATATTGTTTTCAGAAAATTCCCCATTGAATTTTCATACAACTATTTACAATCTCACCAGCAGTGAATAAGAAAACTTTCCTCACATTCTTTTAAGAATCTGTTGCCATGTGTTTTCTTAGTAAAAGCCATTCTATCTAGGAAGGAGGTGAAATTGTAATATCTTTTTACTGTGTATTATACTGATTGGTTAAAGGTGCTGAATACCTGTAAAAGTAATTTTTTAGCCATTGTGGTTTTTCTTTTGAAAAGGGTCTGCTCATTTCATTCATCCATTTATTAGTTGGAATTTTGGATTTGGGGGAGGACAATTATATATGATATGTGCTAGTTCTTTATGTATTCTAAGCATTAGTTCCTTGACTGAAATGTTGCTGATAAAAATTGTTCTCCTGCTCTATACGATGCTTGTTTATTTTCTAACAGTTTCTTTTTTTGTAAAACATTTTTTGATATCACATAATCCCATTTCTTAATTCTTGGAGCTATTTATAGTTATTAGAAACATTTTCTTAAATATATATGAACCTTAACATGTATGTTTTCTCTATGTTGCTTTTGACCACTTGCAGCTTTTTAGGATTGAAAGTTTCATTCTAATTGATCTTTGTGAAGTACAGGAGATAATGTGTCTAATTTAGTTTTGTGTGAATTTATTCAGTTTCTTCCATTAGTCTACCTGTTCATATTTTATACCAGTACCATCCTGTCACCATGACTATGCAATATAATTTGAGGTCAGATTTTGTGAAAACTTCAGTGTTCTTTCTGCTTAAGACAGCTTTGACTGCTCATGGACAGCTCAAGAATAGCTCATGGACATTTGTTGCCATATGAATTTCAGGATTGTTTTTCCTACTTCCATAAAGATTATTACTGAGATTTTAGTGGGCATTGCATTGAACCCATGGATTACTTTTCACAATACAACCATTTTCAAAACAATCATTTTGAAAATTTAGGAGGTTACTACATCATCTACTATTTACAATCGCATTAGCAGTGAATAAGGGTAAACGTTAGTCACATTCTTGTACCCATCTGTTGCCCTACTTGATGCATTTTTCAATATTTTAGAATTTTTGTTGCAGGGTTTTTTATGGTCTTTTTTCCCTCCTTTTGGCTTTACATGATTCCGTGTTAGAGCAGAACACACCTTGTTCAAGTAGCTTTGTTAAGTCATTGAGATGAACACTAAATAGAGGTAAGTATATGGAAATGGTAAAAGGACTATTGTCACTTTATAATAGATGGAGAAGAGGATCATGAGACCTCATTTAGGAATCCAGCCATTACAAATTTTTACCTCCCACCAGCTACAAATGTTCTTTGGAAACACTAAAATGTGTAATAGGTAAAAGTCATCCATGATATGGTGGGACTTTGTTGTGATGTAATTGCTTAAGGGTCACTCACACTCCTGTTAGGAACCCTTTACCAATGCTCTGTACATAAGCCCAATTAACTCATTGATTGTCCAAGTTTTTCATTATTTTGATCTGTCAATGATACCTAATTTGGGTGAGTAGACATGTGTTTATGTTTTCCCAGGAAAAATTAATGTAACAAATTGGTGCCTAACACTGGGCATAACGAAACTCAAGATCAATTTTGGAGAAATGATTCAATGGCTTTTGTATTTTATAGAAAGTTATGCAATTAAGGTTGAAAAACTCTCAGTGAAGCATCTGTCATAGGAATCTCTACTTGTTTATTGTTTCTTATGTGACATACAGTGATTTTATATATATATATATATATATATATATGATAATAGGTAATGGGCTTTTCTTTAAGTAGTATGGTATAGAACTCAGGATCTGGAGCAATAATAGCAATGAGGAAAATTCTATGGTGTATATATTCTATGCAGATCTCCTTTATGACTGAAATCTAGCACATGACTGTGAGGATATCCTGAAAACAATTGAAGGTGTACAACACACATTGCAATTCTTAAGGATAGGATAGTTGTGACAAGATTGTTGAAAACAAAACATTGTGGTAGTTATGTGACCAGTGTTACAGGTAATAAAACAAGCACTGAAACTAAGATGTCTTTCAAGTGGGAAATGTCTTGTATAGAGATAGGATTACAATAAAAAAGTAACAGAACACTAATTCTTCCACATTAATTCCTGGTTCTCTTCTGATAATTGATGAAAGTGATAATGGGATGAAGTTTAGATTGTCACTACTTACATCTAGTGGTCCAAAAAATAGAGAGTTTAAATTAGTTCTGTGCTAATTGGGAACAGTTAGTGACAAAAAAGGGACCAAATGATGTAGGAATGTTAGAAGATACTCATCAGGTCTAACTGTTAACATACAGCAAGGGAAAAATAATCCTTGGTTTGGTGTACAGATGGTGGTTTTAATAATGACATGATATAGAAAGCCATTATACTCAGAGACTATTCTGTTTCTGAAGTCCTTGGATTGAGAAGCAGGAAATGAAAGAAAGCCAGGTGTTGGTGGTACTTGCCTTTAATCCAAGCATTCAGGAGGCAGAGGCAGGTGGGTCTCTTTGAGTTGGAAGCCAGCCTGGTCTTCAGATCTAAGAGCTAGTTCCAGGACAGCCATGGCTACACAAAGAAACCCTGTCTAGAAAAACAAAAACAAACAAACAAAACAACAAAAGAAGAAAAAGTAAAAGAAACTTTCATAGCCTGATTTATGAGTTTATGAGACATGGATGCAGATGGAATCAGTGTAACCATTTATTCCTCCTTGAAACAAAAGTTCCATAACCTGAAGCAATTTGAGGTAAATTTGTCCCTGATGTACTAATTCACACGATCGAACAGAGACACATGGTTATCACAGTATGGGGTCTCAATGTTTTTCATGGACTGGAATACAGCATAGAAGCTACAGGTACTACTGAAGTAAGTTGGCAATCACTTCACTGGGTCCAATAAGACTGTGTTTACCAGAGAATTAAGAAATAAATTCTTTCAATTAGAATGTTGTGACTGGGATGGGGTTATATTTGCTGAGACTCATGTTGGGGCATGGTCTTTATGCAGTGACAGATAAATGACTTAAAATGGCATGTAAATCAGATCTCCAATGTCAATAAAAACTGCCAAGTGCTAAAGATATCTAGAGATGAGAGTCAAGCAAAACAGACAAATGGATTTGATCTGTCTGAGTCACTCAAAGAAATATCCAGCAAAATATATGGTGAGCTAGAGTTTTCAAGGTAAAAATGATAGAAAGTCAAATGTGCTAGTGAGCTTTTGGAAGGTTTTAAAGCCAAAAGAGTTTATGGAAGGCAAAAAGGATAATGTGGTGAAAACAAAAAAGAATACACTTTTTCTTGCAGCAAGCCATTACCCAAACAATAAACTGTGCACTTCTCTCCTACAAAAAGCACATGCTACAATTGATATTTTTCACTATGCCTAGGGCCTTCTGAGCAGCTACACGTGGCTTATGGTGAAATAACAACAGCAACTGCACCCATAATGTCATTCTAGAGCCTATCAGACCCATAGACCAGTGTTGAATATAAGTCACAATAGATCCAAGCATGGCCCTTGCTGGCCCTAACCTTGTTAGAAAAGATTTAGCTAATTCCTGAAATCTGATTTCAGCATGGAGATGTTAATGAATGCTCCATTGCAGTATCCTTGGATGAAGAGAAGTGGCATATGGATAATGATCATAGATTCACCATGTAAATGTGACTCTGTTTGAGTGGAAAATGATATAAGCAATTGAGTCCTTTCTTTCTGTACTAGATTTTACTAATATTTTTCTTTAATACATCCTTATCTACTGGCTGCCAAGATCAAATGATACTTTGAATGGTTGGTGGCAAGCTTTCAGAGATCTTGTTGATCATCTGTAAAATGTTTTTTCTAATGCAGTTAAAATAATAGTAACCTCTAAAGTTCTTACAGATTGTCCAGTCTAGTGCAGAAACTTTCTCCATAAAATTGGCCTATTGGAAAGTCTTTGGGGCATTTTCTTTTTTGAAAGGAAATTAAACCTTTATTTCAAATTAAGTCCAATTTTCAGTTATTTTAATTAAAGTAAGATATAATTACTTTAAGTATTTAAATTAAGAATTTAAGCACAGATTCAAATCCTTCTTTTTCTATTTTAATTAATTTTTTTATTTAAATTAAAACAATTCTATTTTACATACCAATCAAAATTCGCTCTCCTTTCATTTCTCCCACTCCTCCTACCATCTCCTCACCCCACCCACTATCTGCTTCTCAGAGAGTGAGGCTACCCATAGGGGATCATCAAAGTCTGTCACATTATTTGGGACAGTACTGAGATCCTCCCCACTGTATCTGGACTAAGATTTTATCCCTCCATAGGGAATGGACTCCAAAATGCTAGTTCATGCACTAGAGATAAATACTTGGAGGAGTCATGAGCAAAGGGGTCAAGGTCATGCTGGGGAAACCCACAGAAGCAGCTGACCTGAGTAAGTGGGAGCCCACAAACTCTAGACTGACAGCTGAGGAACCAGTGTAAGACAGAACGAGGCCCCCTGAATGAGGGTGTCAGTAATGGCAGACTGGGCAGTCTATGGGGCCTCTGGCAGTGGGACATTTTCTTAATTGGTAATTGATTTGTGATGATCTAACTCATGGTTGGTGGTGCTACCCCTATGCAGGTAATCCTGGGATATGGAGTGCAAACTAGTAAACAGAACTTCTCTCATGACCTCTGTATAAATTCTTGCCTTCAGGTACCTGTCTTGACTTTCTTTTTGCACTGACTTTCTTTTGATGATGGACTGTGATTTTGGAACTGTACTCTGAAATAACCCTTTCTTCCCTAAGATGCTTTTGGTCATTTTTTTTTATTTTAAATCGCAGCAGTAGAAACTTTAACTAAAACATAGATCTAGAAAAAAATCCTAGAAAAACAATAAAACAGGATATTTAAAATGTGAACGGAAGTATTTTGTATGGGTGCCTTTTCAGCACCCCCCAGAAATCATAATGTAAAATGAAGAACATAGTATCAGGTATGGACCACCTTCCTATGGGTTGTTGAACAAATTTTCACAGAGTGCCTCAAAATGAGAAAGGTTATTGGCATTGCTGTTTTTTGTATGCCAAAATTAGATAGTAAGACACTGTTGCTGAAGATGCCACAGAGTTTGGTTTCAGGACATAGAGAAATCAGATTGGGAACAAGCTCAAATAAGCCTAACTACTGGCCTGCTATAACTGTAACAGAAGCGGCAATAGAGGCTGCTGCAAAAGGACTCTTTACCAACAAGCCTACTCAACTCTATCTTATGCATGTCATGCTACTGAAATATAATATGCTCTATGGCATGGTGTGCCTGCTGGTGAAACACTGTCATGAAATTTTGCAAGAGCAACCCACCTTCAGTTTGAATGTAAGGTCCACTCCAGAAGACAGAATTCACATTAAATAAGCCAGGATAGAACCTCACAGCTGGGAAAGCCTCAGTAGGGAAAAAACTTCTGTTGCTGCTTTTATTTAATGGATGGATATGAAATGCCTGTCAAATTGCCTTTTGAACATCTATATTTATGCTTGTAGAGTATTTCTGCAATTTGCCTTGGTGGAGAACTTCTTATATTGAGTGGTATTTGCTATTAGAAGATAATAACTATTTAAACCATTGATGATAAGTGACTGTAGAGGACCCATGGTTTCCCAATGCTCAACAAAGGATCATGGACATATCACACATTCCAAGGATCAGGGAACACAGCATCTGAGGGGCTTAAGGACTGTAAGAGCTTGAAAATAAGGATGCAGTCTTGAAGTATCACCATATCCTTTCAGGCATAACGTGGTGCCATTTTAGAAAGGTATCTATGGCAAGTAATTAAGAAGAACAATAGCAATAATTAGATTCATGTTAACTGTAGTAGAGCTATAGACAATATCGGATAGATAAAGAGAGGTCTTGGAACCCTCATGTACTTTCACCAGCAATGACTCCCCTAGGTAATAGTAGTCTTAGGAGATGGTACAGTATATAAAAAGTGGAAAAAGATTACCTATAAGGGGACCTAATGATACAGATTCTGTAAGATTGTCATCAGTGATGGGTTGTGACTTTGTAGTGATACAGATGCTTGGGGTTATACACACTCAAGTACTACAACCTCTTGGTTGTGTTCTCTAAAGCAAGTTAGGGCATTGGTTTGACAAACTCAAACTGGAGTTTGATGGAACCATTGTTTGGTATGTCATTGGAGCTCTGTCCACATTTTATGTACTTAATATTTGCTTGATTGCAATATTCATGTATACACTCCATGTTTGCTTTCAACAGCCTTATTACCTTTTTCTCTGAGGCTGTTTCACTGATAGAAATGATACTGATCAGTGGGGTGGTTGCAATGCTGGCAGTTGGGACAGGGAAGTATAGATGGTACTGGTGCTTACCAGGGGTCTGTTCATGGGAGAAACTAATTGGCAGTGCCTGTACTGTGGGCAGTTAACTGGCCTAATCTATGGGTAATATAGTTTCAGCAGCTGTAGCATAGCAGCAATGGGTACCCAATCCATTTGGAAGAGGTCACTCTTGTGCAGAGCAAATGATGTTCAGAGATGCAAGAGCTGGCAGCTGTCGCTTGTCTCTTTGATGCAACAGCCAAGTCCTCTTTTCTTCAATTTATATTCAGTCACTCAGACACAGCTTCTAGCTTCTAACCTGCCAATTTATCCAGGCTTCTATTATCCCACCCCACATTAACCTAGTGACCAAGCAGTCTCCTTAACACTACCCTTCCATGTGGCCACTTCTCAACAAGGACTAACATTGTTATATTTAGAAAGTTGTAAAAGTATAATCATTATCTATAACTGCTGTGTCACTCATACCCCCCAACCATTTCTTTAGATATCTTTTATTCTCCTTCCCCACCTTTTGGGAGCCTACCCTTTACTGAGTCCAGTAGCTGGAGAAACTACAGTCCCTAGAGCACTTTTCATTCCAAACGCTTGTTCCTGCAGCAACAATGTGGCCATGCCAGGAAGAGGTTCTGTTTAATCAAGTTTAATTCACAGGCTGTTGCTTCTCAAGTCAACATGCCCTTTTTAGGCTACTGGTTACTGAATTGTTCTTTTGGAGCTTAAAATAGTACATGGGGGTCTGCATTAAGGAAGAAACAGCTTTCATTGACTTTAGCTTTATTTAATTTTAATTGAGCATATACATAGTCACAAAGGATTCACAAAGGTTTGTAGATTCAAACACTGAAAAATTATTCCAGTCAAAATATACTCCAGTACAAAACCCAGCTGACACACTATAATCTCAGTCAGCAAACGTTAAACCCTTAATTTGTCCCCTCTCCCCTTTTGATCACATCATATGAACAGAGCTTCAGAGTAGGGCTTGGAGGCCCAGAACTTCATAATTCACTCATACTGCTTGTCAAGTAGGACAGTTTCAGAAACAGTTGCTGTGTCCAGGTGAAGGGTTTCCATCAACTGTAACCTGTATTACACTGCTCCAAAGTCCAACAGCAATATTAATTCTTTTGGGGAGTTTCAGTGTTCCATATAAACAAGCACACATACATAAAACTTAGGTGTGTGGTTTTTTTTTTCTTTGTTTTTCTTTTTTTTTGTTTTTTTTTTTTTTTTTTGCAATTTGCGAACTATTTTGGCAGGAAAATGGTTAAATATAACACCATAAAACACTTTAAGCACACTTTAGAAGAGCACCGTAATGAATACTATTACACTTAATATATTACTATGATATCTAAAACATTAACAAATAGAAATATGTAATACAATTGTTGAGAATCACATTGAATCATAAATAAAAGGAATTCTTAGAAAAAAAGATGACAATTCAGAATAGAAACCCTATGTCATTTCTATACTTTGTAAACACTTTACCTCTTTCAAGTTTTGTCCTTTGAATTCTTATATGCCACTCTTCTCAGAGCAGAAGTACTAAAATACTGAAAAATCTCCTTAAGAAACTAACTCAGAATTATTCTTTTGCCTATTACTTGGCTTGTGCTTCTTTTGTTCAGTTGCCTAGAACTCAACTAGTGTCTCTGCTCTGGAAATCTCTTTCCTCTCAGCAGTATTCTGCCCAACATAGTTTCAAGTAATCTAAACAGGCAGTAGGAACTTTTCTTTTTCCACAATGAGATACATCAAATCATCTTTTCTTAAATATCTGCATGGCCTTCTTACTTGTGTTCAGGTCAGCACAGCAACATCAATTTAATAATATTTATCAATAAAGGTAGTAACATTTACAATTAGAGTAATATTAACAACAATAATCACAAGTTGTGTAACAAGAAAATGAACCTATTAACAATAATAATACCTGTTATCACAGATAACTCTTTCAATAGCCCTATAAGATAGTAGGTATTATTATCCACCTTTTATAGATGAGGAAACTGGCAAACTAAGGCCACATGACTTGCCTAAGGTCACACAAATACTTGACTTATGGACAAAGAAGTCCTTGTCCCATTAGTCTGAGTCCTGGACTTGTTTCCATTATAGAGACTGCTTGCCTTATGTCAAAATCAAAGCACAAAGTGCTTTTAATTGTATACACACTTTTTCTATCACACAAATCGAATATATGATAGATTTCTTTCAGTAACAGCGTTCTTGGAACCATTCACTCTCTGCTAAAGTAAATCAATTACATCACCAAAGGTCCCATATCTAAAGTAAAGTTTGTGGCCATGAATAAATTTGTCTTCTACATAAAGTTAGTTGAAATAAGTTCACAATAATGCAGTTCTTAAATTTATAAGCAAATACTAATGCCTACATTTATAATCAGATATTAAATTATAACTATTCACAAAAAAACATAAGCAAACAACTTAGCTGGAAAGAACAATCTCATTAAGGAATGCTGAGATCTCAAGGAAACTGTTAGACTTTTCTCAATATCCTTGCACATGGTGCCCTCTGATGGATTTTCTAAGCCAACATATTAAACAAGAACAAGAATGTTCACTTGTGCTCACTCTTCTCCTTGGTAGGAAGGGAATGTCTGTGACAAAAGTGAAGAAACTGAAAGAGGGAGATCTGTGTACAGGGAAAACCAGAAAAGGAATAATGAATTAGTATAGACGTAGATCAACACCAAGGAGAGGAGGGAAGGAAGGGAGGAAGGTAAAAGAAGGGAGAGGGGAGACAGAAAAGGAGAGGGATATAGAGAGAGGAAAAGTGGGGGAGAAAGAAAGCAATGCAGGGGAAGCAAACAGAAAGAAAAGTCTGGAGTCTATGATGGAACAAAGCACCGGAAATGAGGAGGCTTCAATTAGTGAAGAAATGATGAGCCTCAGCACAGGAAGTTGTGAACCTCTGGTTAAGGCAGCAACCAAAATCCAAGATCAAATATCCCAGAAAAAACAAATATGGAAAAGTGAGCACCTGGGTGAAATGTTGGAAGGAGAGAGAAGCAGTGTTGTGTTCTATGAGGGTACTTCTGAACGGGAGTGTATAACACACCCTATGTGTGAGACTGATGAAATTAATTTAAAAAAGAATATAGAATAATAATTAAAGTGAATTGAGTTGAAATGGGTATATGAGAAAGGGAAATAAAATGAAAGCCACTGATAAGTGATAACTTGATATAGTTAGAGAAAAGTGTAGAAATAGCAAAGGAATGGAATTAGCACATAAGAGCACAAATTATGTTATGAATCTGTACAATTTTCACAGGGAGATATACAACATCCAAAAATAAAATAAAATCAAACAAAGAAGTGAAGCACCAACTGTAAAGAAATACTGATTCCAGAGGCAAAAAGTTGCCACCATCTCAGAGCCTACAAGACTTCACTTTAAGGCATGAAATCTTGTCTAGGCTCAGTTAGCATGAAAATTACAGGTAGAAATAAGTGAGAGCACCAGGCAGGTGGATAGCATGAAGGGTAACAAAGAGCAATATATACATGCTTATACCTGTGTTAACATAAAAGTGTATGCATGTGTGTGCATATATGCACTTGAATATGTCATGTTTAGATGCAACAAATTATAGTTGATAGGGAATAGTTTGGGGGGGTTGGAAATGCTGATCTGCTTGTCTTAAAAGTATTAGGAGAAAGGTATGACCACAAATCCGTGAATAATCAACTCAGATGGCCAGTTCTGATAGGAAAGATCAGTAAATTCATCAGAGAACACATATGCTACTTAAACTAATACAAATCCAAGTGGTTCCTCCAGATAAAGTCCACAGTTATATACAAGATGAGATATCTGAAGCTGGGGAAATCACTATAAAATCAAAGAACTGTAAACTGAGTTTACAGAGTCACATTTACAAAGGTGGGGTAATAGAAGTACAGAGTCTCTCACCAGTATTTCTTGTTCCTTAACATGAGTATGTACATCAGACTAAGTTGATGCAAAAAGTAATTATATAAGAGCACCAAGTCGGTGCACAAGGGCAGTGAAGGAAAAGGTGTTCCTATTGGCACAGAGCGGCTAGCACATAGTCTTCCTAGTAATTCTTTACACAGATCTCTTTCAATCACAGTTCCTTCATCTCACTATCACTACTAGCAATAACAACAGGTCAAAGCTGGAGGCAAAGAAGAATCTTATTCAGGAAATCTAGTTCTCATAAATTCATCTGCAAAGTAAGTTAGGTAAGTAAGTCAACAAATTCCTTCAGGGTCAGGAACAGTAAGTTATCTACATTATGGCACAGTGTACAGTGTAGTTCTGATGCCAGATCTGAGATTCAAAACCTTAGCAATATTCAGAGAGATGGATCTGTGAGGGTGCACATGATAGTAAAACACTCTACTCAACATCTAAGTTATGGGTTATACCATCTCTGACTGAAATGTCTGTGCCAAGGTACTAATTAAACAAGATTCCAATGGATCAAATGGGTGCCCAACTTAGTGACTGCTAGTCTGCATGTGGATGCAAAAGTAAGCATCCTGGGTAGAGGGCCCTGGTACTGGTGCTGCCGCCACCACCACCACTGCTGCTGCCTCTTCATCTAGGGAGGGATCTGGATCTTCCCACTCCCCTTGAACAGAAACCTGGGAATTATCCCCTGTAGCCAAACTGGGATCCTCAAATACTGGGGGCTCTGGAACAGCCAGGGGAACTCGTAGCAGTGAAGATGTCTTTAGTTCCCGAAGCTCATGACTCTCCTGTGTCTTTATATGCTGAACCTGGGAGCTCCCACACATAAACAATGCATGCATCCTGAAAGATGTTATAGATCTTAGTTTGGCACGGAAGCTCCTGTTGAGCCAGCAGTAGATGAAAGGATTGTAGCAGGTGCTGCTCATTGCAAACCAGTGAAAAGCATAGAAAAGCACACTGTCATTTTCTACTCCTGCACTGGAAATAAGAACCACATAGAAATTAAGTGGAAACCAACAAACTGCAAAGACCAACACAATAAGAATCAGCATCCGGATGCTCTTCTTTCTTTTCTGGTAGTGTGCCATCAGTTGACGAGCAGATGCATCACCAATAGCATTCTGGATCCACAACCTCTTTCCTAGGTGAGAATAGGTTACAACAATCACCATAAGTGGGAGGATGTACAATAAGACAAATGTCCCAAGGTCCACATATTTTGAAACCAACTGGCTGGGTCCAGGAAATGCAGGGAGGCAGTAGCTCCTGGCAATACCATCCCTGGAGGAAAGCAAGAAAAAAAAAAGTTAAGATAACAAGACTAACTGAAAGGACCCCAGAAAGATCCTACCACTACTTAATGCATATGTCCATAACAAGTCCCAGTCTCTTGAAACTTTAGGTTTTAATTTGTTCAATTTTCAAATTAAGGGGCTGAGCTAAATTGCCACCTCTTATGGGTCTAGCCTAGGTATAGGTCAATCTGAAAACAGGCAAATTCTTCATTTCCTGTGGTCTTAATTTGGTGGCCCATACACTTGGCTCCACTAACAGATTAGAATTAGAAAAAATGGGAGCATATCTTCTATTCAGGAAAATGGGGAATGGATGAAAATGATGTTAAAAGCATTACAAATGTCAACTTCTTGGGAGTCTCTGGAAAGAAAAAATGTGAAATTACCCATTATGTCTGACTTACGTGCTCATGAAAGTGAACATATTTTGGTAAATTGCATGTGGAAGAGCAAGGAACACAGCAATACTCCAGATCACAGCAACAACTGTTAAGCTTTGAGAGTGTGTTAGCCTTGGCTTCATTGGGTGCAGAATTACCTACAAAAGATAGCCCACGTCACTGTGGTTTGCATAAACAGACACAGGTTGATGAGTTTCTGATGGATGAAAGAGTTTCCTTGGGCTATTAATTTACCTTACTCCAATATGAACACATGTGGAATGAAGGTAGTTTAGAGGGGAAAGAGAACGCATAAAGCATACATATGGTGCTGAAACTCTGAAATTCAAAACGGCATCCAGCTGCAGAAGTATGTATGATAGCGGGAAGAAGTGTCTAGCTAGTCTACAAACAAGTTCTATTCTCAAATATGGCTCCACCCTGTAGATTTCTGCAAGATTTCTAATTTTACTGGCTATTCATTCCCTGCTCCTTTATTCAAAAATGTCCTTAAGTGGTCTTACCCGGTGCCGATCCATGGCAACTGCCATCAGTGTAAGAGTCGAGACATGGAGGGAGCAGTACTGAGCAAAACGACTCACATGGCACATGATCCTACCAAATACCCACTGTCCAGTCAGGAAACGAGCCTAGGGTATGAAATCAAGAGTGAAAAGGGTAGGTTATTTATTAGAATATTGTCCACAAACATTGAAAAGAATCTAGAATGGAGGCTCTATGCATGCTTATTCTCTTTGCTGTTTTTAGTCCAATCACCTACTCCTAAAATGGAGCATTCTCTTTTTATGTGCTGAAACCAGCTCTATATAAATCACTCACCACAGCAAATGGACTGTTGAGCAGGATTATCAAAATGTCAGATATAGCCAGATTGAAGATGAGAAGGCCTGTTGACTTCTTGATTTCTTTGTGCTTAACAAAAACTTGGCATACCAGGGTGTTGCCAAAGAGAGAGATCATTATGATGACAGCATATGCCAAAGACAGCACAATCTTTGCCACGATGTGGGGATTGCCCCCTAACCATTTCCTCATTGATCCTGGTGGTTCTCCCCATCCTGTACTTGAAACATTGGTTGCATTCAGATCTGTGTAATTGCAACTTTGATCCTCAATGAACGGAACCCAACTGACATTTTGTCCGAGCCAATCAGTGGAATCTTCCATTTGTAACAGGGAAGAGGTGTTCATTTTTGTTTAGGGAGACTTTAACAGGTCCCAAGGGACCAAAAAGGATATAGACGATGAAATTCTTTTCCAAGTCCTCACAAACAGAAACTCCTGGTTCCACCTAAAATTGAGAGAATTAAATTCTTTAGCATTTTATAGAACAGTGAGTCCAAAGAAGCAAGGATCTAAGACCTTTTTATAAAAAAAGAGAAGCCGTGAGGCTTGCTTGTCACCCACTTTCACTCAGAGGGAATCCTGTGAAGCCAATTAGACCACTCATATAGAATGATACCTATACCAGCTTGTTTTATTACCACAATAGTGTATAAATGTTGCCTAAATGAGTCACTGCCTTCTAATAATTACTCCATTAATTAATTGCTTGCTTAGTAATTATTGCCTAACCAGAGTTACATTTATTGCAGTCTAGCATAATATATAATTCTAGATTATTACTATACAGTTATAGGGTTATGAATATCTGACCTTTCTACCTTGCCTTGTGAAAGCAAAGATAGATTTTTGACTTGTGCAGAGAATTTTAAATAAATAAAAAAATCAAGCCAGAAGAAATGGGCTTCAAAATAGGTGACTAGTCTCAATCTGCTAGAGCTGACACCTATTTAATAATGTGCATGTTTACATACATGTAAAAGGATAGGATATCAGAGACTGTAAATCTTAAAGCAAATTTTTTTTTACATTTCCATACTACCCACTCCTGTCACTAGCTTGCAGTATGACTGTGCAAATATCTATGATTAATAAAATTAATTAAATATTTCTAAATTTTGTAAAGACCTTTGAATGTTTTCACTATAAAGAAATGGTAAATTTGTGAGATAAAACGTATGCCAATTTCCAAAGCCTAATAAATTTAGCATTATGTACATTTCTCAAAATGTGATGATATACCCATAAATATGCATAATCATTTTGTTAATGAAAAATAAAACCAAAAACTTAAAATCATTTTGCCTTGTTTACTCCAACTACCCAATGGCAATTATATATACTTCATAAGCTGATGGAGACAATTAAATTAATAAGCAGGAAAAAAATGAAAAAATGTATACCATTCAAACACCTTCCTCAGGATGTAAAAATCTCTGGGTTTCCTTATACTGGAAACCTTCTTTTTGTTTTTATTGCTGTTCTTAAGCAAGTAAATTCTGGCCAAAAGGGAGAAAATGGTTGTGTGTGTGTGTGTTTGTGTGTGTGTGTGTATGTGTGTATGTGTGTGTTGTATATGTGAAATGTTTTGTTGCTAGTTCATGTCGATGGATGTTGTGCATGGATATTTATGTATATGTTTTGTATGAGTGATTTGTTTAGGAAGTTATGTCCTGTTTCTTATGTGAACTCATATGTAACATTACAATATTTTCACAATGCAGACTTGTATAATGTGCATTTTCTATATAACACCTGTGTTTGTGTGTGTGGCATGCTTGCTTGCTGTGTATTTGTGTGATGAGTTTCTTTCCTGTACCTGGACTTGTATGGTATGTTTTGTTGCATGTGTATGACATATGTTTGTGTAGAACAAAAATGTAGTGCTGTCTGTAATAATGGTAATACTCGGTTGGAGCCACAAATTTTCCTTCTTTTTTTCCTCTCTACTTCCCATCTCTTTCTGTCTCCTCCACCCCACAAAATTTACTATGGAAAATTGGGGATGTTGCTGAGTGACACGGCATGCCTGAAAAACTGGGTTCCGTATCCAAGACTCCACAGTTAAATCACAAGTACTAGTTAACCAGACAGAGTGCTCCCCACTTGCTACTCCAGTACCAGTAACGTGAAGGCAGAAGGATCACAAGCTTGAGGACAGCCTGGGCTATAATAACCAGTATTAGGTGGAGCTGCATAGTGGGAACCAGTCTTAAAAATAATGTGGTATGGTGCAAACAAGGAGAATCCTTATGCTAAGGTTAGAGATCCCTTTTAAACACATATATTCCCCAAATTTCCCTTCTGATTGGAGGCAGTCAAGCTATGATGGGTGGCTCCTATAAGGAAGGGTTACCCCAACCTAACATCTAAATGAGCCAAGCTTTGGGCCTTAAAGGTTTGAGCCTTTGCCCCTCCTTTTGTTTCAGGAAAGTATGGGGGGGGGAGGAGGGAGCTCCAAGCAGTTTCTGGCATTTTCTAGACCATCAAGTGGTGAAGGGATTTTAAAAATTAGATTATTTATGTTGTGAAAAACTACTTCTCCCCAGCAAGACTTCTCTTTAGCCAAATGATCAGAAGGGGGCAGTGGAGAGGAATTGATCATTTCATTCATAGCCCCTTCCTCAAATTTCAGGAGGGCGGGGCTTTAAAGAACTGCGTCATCATGAGACCTCTTAGCCTCCTGAGGGTGGTTGCTATTGGTGACCACCCCTTAACCTCCAGCAACACCCTGGAGACTAAGAATCTATAGTTCTAATTACAGAAATTTTCTCTTTTCTGTCTTGGGGGTAGAAAGGATGATGAACACTGATTCATCCCTACCCTATGCTGGGGCCCCCTCCCCAGGTGTGGAGCAAATGATTCCAGGAGAGAAGGGGTTCCCGTGGGAGGAGACTTAGCCCCTGACCTCAGTCTTTTCCAGCCCACCTTCTCCCTGGAGAGCGAGACAGGGAGGAGAGTGGGGGGGGGGGACAGGGACCCTGCATCTCTGAAACTGGTAGTCGCGAAGTCAAGCTTACAGTTTGAGTGTACTTTGACGCGCAAGAAATAACCACCATCAGAAAAACGACGACAACAACATCTCATTGTGGAAGCGTGACAGTAATGGGGGGATAAAACACTCAGAAGTGCGAGAATGGGATGGGATATAGTGAATAAGAAAGAAGGCTTTCCAGAGGGTTTTGGAGCAGATATCCTCACTTTTCAGGAGTGCCAGAATCCCTGCTGATAAGAACAAACAAAAAACAGGAGGGAAAAGAATTCAGTGTTTTGCGCTCGTGGATAACCTGTGGAAGAAAGGCATCCTAAAAAAACAAACAAACAGGTTGAGGACTAGGGGCTGTCGGCGCGTGGATTTGGGGATACCATGCCATGCCCCCAAAACCCTTCTTTTACATGGGCAATCTGCCCATTTCCCTGTTTACCTGGTGTCAGACGCAGCAACAGCAGCTTACCCCCAGATATCTCCAATCGTTCCTGTAAATGATGAGACTTACCTTAGAACGTTCTATCCAGAGAAGGACTGGAAAGCTAGTAGCCTACCAGCCTCAGTGTGCTGCTCAGGCAGAGGATAGATGAAGATGGACTAGTAGACTAGCCGCCAGTCCATCCAGGTCCCAGAGCGCCTCAGAGCCCGAGGTGTCTCTGGCTCTGCGCACACAGCCTACTGCTGCAGGCAAGGAGTCGTGCGCACTCCCCCGCGTCAGTGGGACTGGATAGTGACCCTCAGCAATGGGGGCGGGGCCCCGCGAGGGCTGGCAGAGCTTTGCGCGAGACTTTGCCTCTACCACGAGATGCTGTCTGATCTGCAACACACAGGGAGGGGAACAGAGGGGGGGCACATGGAAGGGGAGGTGGGGGGGCACAGGTGGCCTCCGCTGCTAGATCAGAGCTAGTTATTTTTCACATTTCCACTGAGTAACTGGGGCTCTAGTGTTCCCTACCAAGACGCAAGCACTCTGGGGGCTAGACCAGACAGTACCTCTGGATTTGGCGGAGAGTGGTTGCTGCCGATGGGGTAAATTCCTCTTAAGAAAACAAAAAAAAAAAAAAAAAAAAAAAAAAAAAAAACATAAAACATACCAAAAAAAGGAAAGGAAAGAAACCCACTCATCTAAATATGCCCATTTCAGTTCAGCAACCAGAATGTAATTAACATACACCCATCTACTCAAGTTCTTTCATGCCTAATTTCCTGCTTCCCATATCCCCAAGGTAATTTGGCCTTCAGATTTTATTTATTTATTTATTTATTTATTTATTTATTATCTGCATGGAACCATAACCAAGAAAACACTATGGAGCCTTCAGAAACGCAGAATCTTGGAATTTAGAGATGGAAGGTAGAAGGTGAATGGGAAAAACAGTTAGGGAAAAGGCATCCATCTTTAGAAAGCTGTCTTTGAGTGTACTTGCAGTGGTACCAAACAAAATCTGTGACATAAAACTATACATGAGCTTTTGCAAAACCAGTGTGGTAAATGATTTCTGTGCTTCCATTTCTTCCTTTGAAAAAGGAAAGCAAAGGGAAAAACACAAGGAAGATTCGAAGAGAGAAGTAGGAGATTCCTGGCATAAACTTCTCATCTAAAAAATAAAGCAAAAAAATATTATTTGGATCAATTGAGGTTTGGCTATTTTATTTCTATATTTTTTCTGCCCTTTTGTGTATATTCAGCTAGATAAAACAGCCTCAGATTGTATTTTTAATTCACAGACTGGGTTCCTTATTTCCCCCGAATTTTCTCGAAGGACTATGTAAACAATCAGAGCTCTTCTATGCAGTGACTCACCAAACCTCCCTGGATAGAATAGAAGTGCCCTTAATCTTTACACATCTGATTTTCACCTTTACAGGTTTCTGTAAAGCTGGCTCTTTCAGGTAGTGTAAAAATCCCATTCTCCCTGCCCCCTTTACAGCACATTTCCCACCAAACAGTGCAGTAGTAATACCATCTGTCAAATTCACCAAATATCTTCTCCAAAAACAGATTTTTTTTTCATATCTTTCCCACACATCCTGAATTTCCTTTGGAGACTGCAAGAGACTCTCCCAACCCCACATCCCATCTTTACACAAACTTGTGTGATAGACCTCCCCCACCAGTTATCTCTGGCTTTGAATAAAATGAGTTATTGAAAATGGGGACACCTCATTATTTTCCCTCACCCCAACTTTCCCCAAAGACATCTCCATTGGGTACAAATATTTACAGAAAATGTGTGTTTACCCAAAGCAGAATAGAAACAAGCTCATCATTCCATCATCCAATGTTCCTTTTGTGACCAGTCCAGCAACAATGTAGTGTCTGCTGCACATGATCAATTCACTACACACATGGCCAGGAGACATTCAAACTTTCTTAAACACCACATTTATCAAAATAGCCAAAGTATTTTCTTGAATGCCTCATACAACTAAATTTTACTCCTAGGCAATATTGAAGGATGCCCTTTCTTCCCACACCTTTTCCAAATACCACTTGACCACAAGGAAGCCAGTGTCTTCGCCTGACTCAGCATTTCCTCTTTAAAGGGCCTATATGATAATCTGTTCCACATTGGAAGAGAGGCCAAATTCTCTAAAAACATTACCAACTATCCCTCCACTTTACTAAATTTCAGTATCACATTCTTAGTCTGCCTCTGACAGATACGGATCAGCTCCCTACATGTTCACAATGTTTTCAGATTCTAAAAGCCCCATTAACCAACAATATGTTATCCTCAACAGAGCACAGCCCAAATTGTCACTTCTTAGGAGTGCCGGAGGACAAACAATGAATTCTAGACATAGAAGGCAGACATTTTCATAAGAACAAGCTAGTTTTCTTTCAACCTGTAATGGCCTCGAAGTAACTGCCTGAAGACCACACAACTCCATCTAGCTTAGCCAGCTTTGTCCATTCCCTTCCTGCTCTTTGTCCCTAGCCTAGGTAGATAGGCAATACCATCACTAACTTTCTCTTCTTCTGTACCCTGCCAGGCTTTAATACAGCGAAGACACTGATCTCCCTCCTATTATGAGTCCAGTATTTGAGTTAGATCTTCAGATTGCTTCTAAAGCTGGATTTCCTGCACTACTTGGTATTCTTGCGAAATCTTCCATCTAAGAAACGCTGCAGCTGCACGTGTGGTTCACGGAGAGTTAGCAAAGATCAGCCAATCAAGGACTGAGACAGGAGAGCACCAGCTCGCGAGCTGCCAGGCTCTTTCCACAGATCAAAGCTCTCCTGGTAACAGATTTACAACACTTCCTGGGGAAGGACAGAGTGGGCGGCGCTACAGACTATTGGTTCAGAGAAGGGGCACACCAGGGGGAGTAGGGAGAGGCTGAGGGCTCTGTGCTTTCTTCTGCTGCCCCGGAGTGACAGTTTTGGATGCTCAAACATGGTAAGCAGTTTTCCAAGCCACTGTTTCCCAGAATTCAGGTTCAAACACAGGTGAAATGTCTGCATTTATCTTCCATTCCACCACAAATCTGATCATCTCTCTGAGGCACAGCACTTGCCAAACAAAAGAGATAAGTAAAATCGTTTTTATTTTACTTTTTGTTTTGTTTCATGGGGGGGGGGGTGACAAACACAGGAGCACACCTGTCACCTAATCTTATGCATAGGTCTTTATTTTAAAAGTTTGAAATCAAAACCAGAGTGGATTTTCATTTTCACATAAGCAAATATATTATCTTTTTTAGAAGGGAAAATAGGCAAAAAGGCAAATAATGTTTTAGGTAGAGATATTAGTGGGAAAGCCAGGCTGCCCTCTATACAATATGATTTCAGACATTTCCGTGATACCTCAAGAAAAATTCTCTAAAGTGATTTTATGGATTTGTTTTAATAACATGTTGCACACTTAGGGATACCTGAATATTGGGTTTATATCAGATAACTTTTTAATTTGTGTACTTTCTGTCAGTAAATAAATGTAGCTTGCTGCAGAGATGAAGTCAAGCCAACATCTTTCATTTCTTTTAGTTGCTCATTGACTCGAGACTGTTTTTATCCCATTCAATTACCTGACCCTGTGGATGTTTGCTTCTACATCAGTGTGAATTGCTAAATTAACATACTTTACTTTGAAAGTTAAACATTAAGTGGCTGGAGAGTTGGTGATTAAGAACACAGTCGAAGAGAGGGAGGAGTGATAATATGAGCAAAGGGGTTAAAATAATTTTGGAGAAACCCACAGAAACAGCTGACCTGAGCTAGTGGGAGCTCACTGGCTTGAATTGACAGCAGGAGAACCTGCAATTTGCCGAACTAGACCCTCTGAATGTGGGTGACAGTTCTGTGGCTTGAGCAGTCTGTGGGGTCACTGGCAGTGAGACAAGGATTAATCCCTAGGCTTGAACTAGGTTTTTGGAGCCCATTATCTTTGGAGGGATAACTTGCTCAACCTAGATATGGGAGGGGGGGAGCTTGGTCATGCCTCCAAGTAATGTGCCACATTTTGTCAACTCCCCATGGGAATGGGAAACCTTACCCTCTCTGAGGAGTGGATGGGGGTAGGGTGGGGGGAAAGTGGGGAGAGCAAGAAGAGGGGAGGAGAGTAGAAAATGGATTGGGAAGGTGAGAAAAGATTGCTTTAAAGTTAAAAAGATAAAAAGAACACTTTCTGCTCTTCCAGAGGACCTGGGGACCTGTATTTGGTTCTCAGAAGCCACAGTGACACTTACAATCTGTAACTCCCAGTCCCAGAGTAGCCAATGTTTTCTTTAAGACTCTCATTACTGAAGGGGGAAAACACTTCTTTACATTCAGCCTTCTCCACCTTACCAAACTTTTCCAACTACTATATTTAAGAGCCTACTAACTCATCCTTCTAACTGCCTTAGTCCCTGAATCCCTGGTTATCAATAGTTAAGGTTCATCAAAGTCAGATTAATCTAAGTACAGATATTTTATGCCATGCTCACTGCATATGCAGCTTTAATGGCTTTCATGTCCCTAGAGTCCCTAGAGCCTCTCTAGAGGCTGTTCTAAAATTTGCCTTCACATCATCTAAACCTTTTACTCAGGTCCTGGCCATAACATATCTAGCTTTTAGGTTTCTACCTTCAATTCTAGTTCTCAGTAAAGTCTCTTTTGCCTTTTTCCTAATGGTATATTAAAATATAGTCCATACAATATACAAATGTCACCATTAAGTGATTTCATAATATTAACAGAATTGTGCAACATCACTGCAATACATTCTAGAACTTTCTCACTACCATAAAAAGAAACATGCTACTCATTTCTTTCTATTGCAACTAAAGCATTCCTCAGCCTTGAAACATAACTAATGTTCTTTCTGCATATATGGATTTTATATTCTATTTATTTCATATAAATAGAATTACTCAATGTGTTTTATGGTCTGCATGTTTTACAGTGGTTTCCTTTATAAAATATTAATTTATTTTATATGTATAAGTGTTGTGTCTGCATACTTGGTGCCTTCAGAGGCCCTAAAAAAACATTGGATACCCTGGAAGTGGAGTTACAGATTATAAGTCACCATGTGGGTCCTGGGAACCAGACCCAGGGCCTCTGGAAGAGGAGTCAGTACTCTTAATCACTGGGCCATCTCTCCAACCACTTCATTTTTAAATTAGAGTATGTTTATGTAACAAGGGAATGAGTTTCATTGTGATATTTTCATATGGATATGTAATGTACATTGGTCATAATTTTCCCTCCTATTTATCTCCTTCTACATCACTAATAGTTTCCACCCTTCAACTTAACTATCATGTTATTTTTTATTACCCTAAACTCCACAGAAAAGAGAAATGACAAGGCTTATTGGGATTTTAGATATTGTGGGAACTAGAACCACCAGGGACACAAATCTCTGGGTAGGACTACAAGGGACTGCTCAGGTTTTGATAATTAAGGTGTGATGATCCACCTAGAATATGAATGGCACCATTCCATGGGCAACATTCCTGGACGGAATGAGAAGGCATGGTAAGATGAGTATACATATTTATTTTTCTCTGCTTCTTGAGTACAGATACAATATAAACAGCTGCCTTGTGCTCTTTTTACTGTGACTTCCTCACTATAAAAGACTGTAAGGTAAACTGTGAGAATTATGAGCCAAAACAAACCCTTTCTTTCTTAAGTTGCCTTTGTTAGGTATTCTATACAAGTCAAAATTCTAATGCTCTTGTCTTCCTGAGACTGGCTTATTTCACCTTACAGGCTTGTCTCCACTTCTATTCAATTTCCTAAAGATGACAAAATTTCATTCCTTTTAATTTATTTGACTGAATAGAACTCCAATGTAAATATACTACATTTTATTTATTTTTTCAAGGATGTAGTTTATTATTAATAGTGTGTGTGTGTGTGTGTGTGTGTGTGTGTGTGTGTGTGTGTGTGAATGCAGGTTCCTCCAGAAATCAGAAGAGGATTTCCCAGAGATGGAGTTATATAGCTGGCTAATATGGGTACTAAGAACAGATTTTCAGTCCTCTATAAAAGCAAGAATTGTTCTTAACTGGTGAGCCATATCTCTAGCCCTCCTCCACATCGTAATAATCTATTCATCTGTTGATGGGCACCATAGTTAATCTCTTAATTTAAATATCATAAACAGTGCTATAATAAACATTTGTGAGACATGTTACATTGACTTGATTCTTTTTGGAATACATGAAGATGTCATACAGCTGAAATACTTCATACATCTATTTTTTAGTGTTTTGAGGAAAGGCCATACTAATTTCTATAGTAAAGAATAATTCGTGTTCTTACAGAATTTTACAACTTCTATAAAATACCTTACATCTTCATCAACATTCGACATTATAATCATTCTGACTATTGTATTCATTTTGTTTGTTTTTTATTTAATTAATTAATTATTTATTTTATATAACCAAGTCCATTTAAATAAAAACAAACATTTATAGACAATATTTGGGAATTTGGGCATCGTTCTTTCCAAACTACTTACTGCTGGTAAGGGGTGCTGTCATGGAGGATTCTAAGAAGATGCAGAAATCCTGGCTGTAGTCTGTAAGGCTGCTTTGTCCAGCTGTTTTGAATGTAGGATCACAAGGTAGTCTATCTATATTGTGCAGGCCATCTTCAACTCATAGTCCTTTTTCCCCACTCAGCCTGTACTAGGATTGCAGACCAGCAATATATTCTTCATGTAATTTTGGTTTATATGTGACTGGTAGTTAAAGGCCTTGGACATTTTTCATTTAGATTTTGATCATCTGTTCTCCCTTGTTTGAAGATGGGTGTTCACTTCATTTGCTCATTCACTAATTAAGATATTTGTTCATTGGTATTTGTTCACTCTTTTATGTCCTGGATATTAAATCCTTTCTCAATCTTAGATATTTACTTTTCTTCTTGAGGTATTGAGAATAAAATTCTTCCTGATTTCTTTCACAGTGAATCATTCCCCATATATTTGCATTTCTTTATATAAATGCATGTTATCAGCCTTACAACTATCATAGTATGCATGAATTATGACCTCATAGTGGTGTTTATTTGCAATGCTGCAGTCACAGATGATATTTAGTATCCCTTTATATGACAGGTAAAAATTAGCATACCTTTATTGTAGACATTTTTATTTAAATATTTTGCTCATTCTAAATTTTTTGATTTTTCAATTATTGATTTTTTTGGTCTTGTTTATATATTGTGAGTATCATTATTTTGTATATGATTTACCAATAGCTTTTCTTCTGAGTTTTCCTCTCTACTTTATTGATAATTTGAAACACAAGATACTTTATATTTTTTATATTTACTATATTTAATTTACTTTTGTTACTAAGCCTATTGGTGCCACATGTAATAAGCATTCTTTTTCTTATTTATTTATTTATTTGTTTATTTGTTTATTTATTTATTTTACATACTGACTGCATTTCCCATCCCTCCTCTCCTCCCATTCCCTCCCTTCTTCCACCCCCTATACTCTCCTCTGTTTCCTTTCAGAAAGGGGCAGGCCACCCATGCTTATCAACAAAGCATGGGATATCAAGTCAAGGAAAGACATGTACTCCTTGTATTTAGGCTTGGCAATGCAATCCAATATGAAGAATAGATTCCCACAAGCCAGGCAAAGCATTAGGGACAGTCCCTGCTAATATCATTAAGAGTCCCATAAATAGACCAAGCTACACAACTGCCATTTACATGTGAAGGGCTCAGGTCAATTTCTATAAATCAGGTTAGTTGTTTCTGTGGGTTTTCTTGTGATGTCCTTGACCCATCTGGCTCCTACAACCCTTCCTCCCTCTCTTTTGCAGTTACTGGATAAGTCTTTCTGATGACAACTGGTGTAGTCATCAATCTGATCACAGGGGGTGGCAAGTTCAGGCTACTTATCCACTATTTCTTGGAGTCTTAGCTGGGGTCATACTTGTAGACTCCTGGGAGTTTCCCTTGTATCAGGTTTCTACCTATCCCCATGTAAAGTTCTTCCTTTCCAGTCATCTTTTTCAGTACTCTTCTCTCCACACACCCCCCAAATCCTTACCTCAATTTCATGTCACCACCCACATAGTTGTGAGAATGGCAAAGGGCCTCAGGTGCTGCATTCAGAAACTATCATTTAATACAAAGCTATAAAGATTTATTACTGCCCTTTTAAAAATAAAAGTTTCAGTTTTGTGCATTTAAGATTTTTTTTCCTTTATAAGTGAATTGCTGAATACCATATGAAGGTTCTATTTCCTTTGTCTGTATGCGATAGTCTGTGAAACACCATTTGTTGAAAATATTATTCTCCCTCCATTACATTTCTTGGAATATTTTTTGAAAATCAGTTCACTGTAAAATGTAATTTTTGAATTCTTAATTTTGTTCTGCTGATACCTAAATAACATTATCTCACCATCCTGATTGCTATAGCTTTGTAGTAAACTTTTAGATAGACATTTGTGTATTAGATGTTTAAATTGTAAAATAATGATTTTGATCTTATACATTCCTTAGATAGATGTTCATGCAAATTCTGAGATAAGCTGATCAGTTAGGATAAAATAGCCAGACAGAAGTTTGATAAGGATTACATTGATATGTACCTATTGTGAAGAACTTTAACATCTTAATATTTTACCTTCCAATCTTTGAATGAGGAAAAGTCAGGATATTATTCATCTTGTTTATATTTCACTTAATTTTTCAACAATGATTCATAGTCTTCAAGGTAAATACTATTGTATTTCTTTTGTTAAATTTATTTTTTATTATTTTTACTAGAGACCTTCTAGCAATATAATGCTACAACATGTCTTTGCATATACTATGGATGCTTAGCAGATATTTCTGTATTTTTATATTTTATCACCTTCATTTAAAAATATTGTTTAGGTCTACATATGATTCTTACATAACAGGTTATAGTACTTTGAGTATGCTCTCCCTCTACTTTCTGTACTTAATTTCTGATTTTCATCTTACAGAAGGATCCTTTGTTATTAGAAAGCTACATTTGCTGTGTAGCTTTGAATTTGGACACACACACACACACACACCACATACATACATATACAAACTCACACAGACTTTCTTTTCAATCACTATTTAAACTACTATACATTTTCTTATGGATCTCTAAGTCTACTTTATTTTCATTTTAGCATCATTATTGTTCATTTAGCATCATTATTTTTCTTTCTGTTAGAAATTATATAATCTCTAATGACATATTTGTTAGTTCTACAGTACAAATTTGTTGTATCATTCTAGTGAATTTTCATGGTTCACTGCACTTTTTATGCAGAATTTATACATGGTTATTTCTATTTTATTGAAACACTATACTTTGAAACATTGCAATTAAAACTTATTTTATTTAATTAAACACATTTTTTAAATTAAATTGCTATATGTTAAATTCAAATTCAAACATACTACTTCTCAGAGGAAATTTCCATTGCCTGTATTTTCTCCTGTGGATATCTGCATGCCTCATGTGAAGGGTGTCTTTTTTAAAAAATTGGATATTTTAGATAATCTATTGTGTAAACTCGGTAACTAAAAGTAGAAATTGTTATTTGCTTATTTATTTGTTTTATTGAATTGACTTTACAGTTTCAATGAAGTAAATTTCCACTACAGCAATCTGCCTGTGATGTTGCTGTTCAGTGAGTTCAGGCTTAGATAATGCACAGTCATTCTAGGATGACATTGTTGTTAGCAAGAATATTTTTGCCTCTTTTCTTGATCTCTTTCTTTCATCTGTCTGTTCTGATGGTATCATACCCAGGTATTAACTTTCAGTGATTGCCAGATGATTGCAATATTGTTTTCAACAATGCCCTGGAAAATAAATTGCTCTACAGTGATGCAATTAAATGTGGACTTCTTTGCAGGGTTAGAGTTTTAGGCCAGACTCTGAGACCCTCTCTAAAATACAGGTTGAAGATTGTTTTTAGCCATCTAATTTCCTGGATCTTGCTTTTAATCTAGCTAATCTAAGGCTTAGGTTATTTTTCTTATTGGGCTACCTGATTTATTTGAATTGTTTATTACCTCACTGTCTAGAATTCAATAAGTGTAAGGACCGACTTTCCTTATTTTCAAGGAAAGTTATATTTGACAGGGATATTTAACTTCTATTCTTGTGTACTGTCGTTCTCTCTGTATAAAACTTCTATATCACTGTTCCAGATCCAGAGGAAGGAAGTGTCTTTTTCCTGGAGAGACACTTGCTTTATAAGCAGAATGCTAAGCAGGGCGATAACCATTAATCATGTACATTGACCTCTTCTGCTTTGGAATCTTCCTCACAAACTCACTTGTAATGAATATCAGCATTTAGTGTTTGTGTCTCACCCTTGACTGGGATAAAGCTTGTATTATTTCTGCAGGTTTGAGGGATTCTAAAACACGCACTTTTTTTTCTTTTTATCTGTATTAGATTTTCTGAAACACACATGTTAAATGGGTGAGAGATACTTCATTCCTACTCCATCTCAGATATTATATTATATATTGGCATCTTGGAAGAAAGGAGACTTATATGTTGAATGCTTTTGACTATTATAGAACATTGATCTTACAAAGCTGGAGATGGGATAAAGGAACAAGTCATAGTTTAAACCAAAAAGTTTTCATTGTGACCAAGAATTACTGAATATTCTTGAATGAAAGTCTTATAATGTGTGGCTTGACTTTAGGGTATTTGTAGAAATGTTAGTGGGATATATGATTGTTTATAACTTTTACTAGGGTAGTGGTTTAACTAGAGTAAATGAGTCAGTTAAGATGTTTATCACAATGACTAAGTATCTTCCGTAAACAACTTAAAGGTTGAAAATTTTATTTTGGCTTATATTTACATGTATTCCTGTCAATAGTTTACTAGCTCCAACATTTCTAGACAGTGGTGAGAAGGACAATTATGGAGAAAAGATATGGAGGAATCAATTAGCTTATGTCACAGTGGTGATATATTATTTATGATTTATTAAAGCTTACCTGGAGGTACAGAAAGCAAATTCAGTCACAAGCCATAGAAGCCAGGTAATGGTGATAACAGCTTTAATCCCAGCAGCCTTACTAGATGGCCATAGAGTCAGGCAGTGGTGACACCCACCTTAATCCCAAGACTCAAGAGACAAGCAGATGGTTCTTTGTTAGTTCAAGGCCACACTGAGCTACAGGAAGTTGATCCAGTCCTAAAGAGAAACAGCTCACACAATGGTGATCTGAGTATTTGGGATCACACACCTTTAGTCCCAGCACTAGGGCGGGTATAAAAGGAAGAACCATAGAGTCTTATGAAGATTCAGTCTTCAGCCATGTTGAGGAGTGGATTTCATTCTGAGGATTTGTGGAGCTAGTCCGAACACCCTTTCAGTCTGAGGTAGAGGCAAGAGGTAGGCTGCTTTGCTTATCTGAACATCAGCTTGAACCCTAATATCAGTATCTGGTCTTTTATTTTTCATGTTACATCTCACAGCAAACTGGAAACAGAGAGAGAATGCTTCTGATTTCTTCTCTTTTGATCTGTCACAACTCACTGCCTTTTGGGTGCTACTATCTGCATTTACAATGAGTGTTCCCCCTTAGTTAATTCTTTCTGGAAATTTCTGCCCTAGAGATCCTCTTTATCAATTTTCTTGCTGCTTAACAACACACTCAATATAAAACATCACAGTAAACATAGAGGGACCTCCACACATCACCACTCCTAATAGCATTTCTTTCTTCTTCTTGAGATTTTAAATCAATGTACAACATAAGGAAGTGAGTAAAATATATACTCATATATGTTTGTGTTTATATGTATGTATATGTGTACAAGTACATATATATACATATATATATATATATATGAAATTCATCCTCTTTTTTCTACTTTTCTGTCAACTCTTGCCCTTCATTAAACAGAAAAACTAGACACTCTTATGCTGCTTCATCATATATACTTGTAATGTTATAATTGTTGTCTTATTGATTACGCTGTGCTGTGCTTAAAATGAAAGTAAACAGAAATATGCAAGGCTTAATTAGACACAGTCCCTATCCAATATTACCATAAAAGATAAATACACGCATAACTTTAAACAAGTCAAAGTATGATCAGTTTCACAGCCTAAATTTTTTATTTTTCCCCCTGTCACTTGGATATAGATATAGGGTCTCCATATTTTCTAATATTCTCAGATTCTAGAGGATGGCATTTTATTTGTGCCTTCTTTAAAGGGGCAGCTTCTAATTGATGGAGGTAGTAAAGAGAAAATTATTATTATTTTTTCTGTTTATGGCATAATCACATTTTAATGGCAATTAACTGTGTAATATAATATGCAGTATAAATACCATGATCTTATATTCCAGGTATTGCATTTATTTTCTCTCTAAATGGTAGGCCGGGTGTGTTTCCTGGTATAATATATGCTTAGCATGTGAGATGCCTCTAGTTAATCTCCCTCACCACAAATTAAAAGACCAATAAAATTCCTTAAAATGTGATAAAATGAAAGCCAGACATAATGTAATAACATTGACATTTTTAATCTCATCTCTTATGGTAAGAAGGTCATTTGGATTCATTTAGAATGTCCACTCCCTACTGTGACTTCCAATGGCAAGTTAGGAATGAAAGATGCTCTGGTTACAGTTAAATAAAGCAGGAACATAGGAAAGTATTACTTCTAGATTCATACAGTTTCCAGTCAGACTTAATAGATCAGAATGGTATAATAACTGCTGGTTACTTCTAATACTGTCACTTTTCTCCATCTTCATGGAAAATAGCTCTGGAAAATCATCTAAAAGACATTTCAACATTCTTAAGCTAATTAAAAAGACAAAGGTATATAGCTATATTTACAGTCTCAGGCAAGACTTCCCCAAGCTGGAATAGTCCTCAATCTAATCAAAAGAACATTTGGTTATCCATGTGACTGTCTTGTCACAATCACAGAAGTGGGCACATCTTGCCTGGCAAGTGGATACCTAACTTAATTCAATTAGAAATCATTTTTCTTTAAATATGGCTTTAGATTTCAAATTTCTTAATAATAACTTCATAAATATGTCTTCATTCAAGTGTTTTAGAAAACAAAATAAGAAACAAAAGATTTTGGCTAACTCGTTTTGAATGTAGAGCATCTTTTTTCCCCATTTTTTAAATTTAGAAACTATCTTATTTTACATGTCAATCCCAGTTCCCACTCCCTCCCATCCTCCCATTCCCCCAGTGACCCCCTCCCTCCCTCGTCCTGTTCCCTATCCACTGCCCAGGGAGAGTGAAGCCTTCCATGGGAGATCATCAAAGTCAGGCATGTGACCCAACTCAGCCATCAAAAATATTCCTATATTAGCCTGGAATTGTGGGGCATGACTTTAGTGCTTGCAGTCTTGAGGCTGAGTTTGATTTTAAGCTTCTGATTATTGAAAACAAGATTTAATACTGACTTTGATTTTCTTTCTTTTTTGTAATTTTTTTATTTTACAAATTGATCCCAGTTCCCTCTTCTCCCTTCCTCCCTCCCCATCACTGTCCCTCCCCCCTCTTTACCTCTCTCCTCCTTTCTCTTTCTTCCACCCTCCCATGCCCCCCCATTGCCCTCCCCTCAACTCCCCCCCACGCCACATGGAGGGTGATGCCTCCCAGGAGGGGTCATCTAAATCTGTCAAGTCATTTGGAGTAGGGACTAAGCCTTGCATCCTGCCTCTAGGTTAAGGGAGTATCCTTCCATGGGGAATGTGCTCCCAAAGTCCTTTTGTGCACCAGGGATACATCATGGTTCCACTGTCTGAGATCCTTTAGATGGCCCAGACCTTCTATCTGAGACCCGATAGGAGATGTCATTCTGTAAATGTATTGGTTAATGAATAAAGGTCTGTTGGTCAATAGGAAAACAAGATAGGCGGGACTAGGAGACAAGGAGGATTCTGGAAGTATTTAGGAGGAGATTGAAGATGGAGGAGGGAGAGAAGAATGCCAGACCCTCTCTCCAGTAAGATAAGACCATGTGGAAATACTTAGATTAATAGAAATGTGTTAATATTTAAGACAGAGCTAGCCGATATGAAACTAGTAACTGGCCAACAGCATTATATCAAATACAATGTGTTATTTGGGGCTGTCAAGGTGGTGGGACCAGGTTGGCAGGAAAAACTACTCATAACAGAGACCCATGTTCAGGGGGTCTGAGTCAGTCTAATGCTGGTTTCCCAGCTATCTGTTTGGGGGTCCATTACCTCCCTCTTGTTCAGGTCAGCTGTCTCTGTGGGTTTCTGTACCTGGTCTTGTCCTCCCTCTCTGCATCTGGATTCCAGTTTAGCTCAGTGTTTAGCTGTGGATGTCTGATTCTGTTTCCATCAGCTACCAGATGAGGGCTCTATGATGGTAGATAGGTTAGTCATCAATCTCATTATCAGGGAAGGGCATTTATGGTAGCCTTTCCATTGTTGCTCAGATTGTTAGTTGGGGTCAGACTTGTAAGTCTCTGGACATTTCTCTAGAGTCAGTTTTCTCAAAAATATGGGACACTTCACGAATTTGCTTGTCATTTTTGCACAGGGGCCATTTTAATCTTCTCTGTATTGTTCCAATTTTAGTATATGTGCTGCCGAAGCGAGCACGTAAAGAGAAAATTATAAGCAAAGTATAAATAGCTTTTATCATCAGAATTAAGCAGGGTAGGCAAAGAGAACTGTGCCAAATTATGAAAGTTCTTGAAAACCATGCTTTGGAGTTGGGATTTCCATCTGTGGTCAATGCAGTATTATAACATTTTAATATAAAAATGGCATGATTGGTTGAGAAAATTAAGGTGTGTGACAGCAGAATGAAAGATGGGTGTTTCGGGAAGAGCAAGGAAACTACTACCACTTTCTACAGGACAAATGAGAAGGATTTAATTTCCAGCTACAGACAATGGGTGAACTGGTAAAAATAGTGAAAGGCCAGTGTTATCTTTAAAACTGACAGTACAAGCTTTCAAAACTAGTTTAATGACTATAAACGTCAATGAAGTTTCAAATTCAAGTGATTTTTAGACCTGTAGGCATATCCATATGCTGTAATTACTAAGACCTGATTAATTTGAGAATAGAAACTTAAGTACCACTTGGCAGTCTGTACCCACTTATCACTTCATAGGAGTATTTCAAGACTGCAGAAATAATGTCAAGTCATTAATCCTTTATGGAATAGGAAGGGAAGACACTTGTTTAAAGTTTTTTCATGCTTCTAATATAAGTTTGGACTTATATGAAACTAACTCACAAATAGCTGATGAATAAAGTATAACCAGGTATTATAATATAATATTTTATGCAGGAAGACTGAACAATCCAAGCCAGACAAAGCATTTGTAGATAATACTCAAATATGACATTATCCATACAAAGAATTCATGTAGTCTTTTTACATTTTTATTTATTTAAACGTTATTTTTTTTTTTTTTTGGTTTACATACCGACCACAGTGACCACAGTTCTCCCTCCATTGCTCTCACTTTCCCCACCTTACCTCCATTACACCTCCATCCACTCCTCAATACAAGTAAACCCACCCATGGGGAGTCAAGGAAGTGTGGCATATCAAGTTGAGGAAGGACAAAGCCCCTCCCTCATGACTCTAGGCTAAGAAAGGTATTCCTCCATAGGGAATGGGCTCCAAAAAGCACTAGGGATAAATCCTGCTCCCACTTCCAGTGGCCCCACAGACTGCTCAAGTCACAGAACTGTCCCCGACATTCAGAGTTCCTATTTCAGTACTATGCAGGTTCCTCAGCTGTCAGTCCAGAGTCAGGGAGCTCCCTCTGGGGTCAGCTGTCTCAAAGGGCTTCCCCATCATGACCTTGACCCTAGCCCTTTTCTCATATATATTCCTCCTCCCACTCTTTGACTGGATTTTCGGAGCTCAGCCCAGTGTTTAGCTGTGGATCTCTACATCTGCCTCCATCAGTTACTGCATGTAGGTTCTATGATGACAATTCCAGTAGTCACTAATCTGATTATAGGGGAAAGGTCGGTTCAGACATCCTCTCCTCTATTGCTAGGGGGTCTTAGCTGCAGACATCCTTGTGGATTCCTTGGAGTTTCCCTAGCACCAGATTTATCCCTAACTCAATAATGGCTCTCACTACAAAGATATCTCTTTCCTTGCTCTCACTCACTGTCCCTACCCCAACTTAACATCCTGTTCACTTAAGTTCACTTTCCCACTCCTGTTCTCCCCTCCTTCACCACTCTCACAATTCATTCAGGAGATTTTATATATTTCCCTTTCCCAAGGCCATTTATGCATCTCTCTCTTAGGGTCCTCCTTGTTACCTAGGGGTTATGGATTGTACCGTGGTTATCCCTTTCTTTATGTCTAATATGAGTAAAAACCATGCTTGTCTTTCTGGGTCTGAGTTACCTCACTTGGAAAAGGTTTTTCTAGTTCCAACCATTTGCCTGAAATTTTCAAAATGTCATTTTTTTTTTTTTTTTTTTTTTTTTTTTTTTTTGCTGTTGAGTGATATTCCATTGTGCAAAGGTACCACATTTTATTTATCCATTCCTTGTTTGAGGGGCATCAAGGTTTTTTTTTCCAGGTTTTGACTATTACAAATAATGCTGTGATGAACATAGTTGATCTATTGTGCTAGTGGTATGATTGTTCATCATTTCAGTATGTGCCCAAGAGTGATACTGCTGGGTATTGAGGTAGAGTGATTTCCAACTTTCTGAGAAACCACCATAGTGATTTCTAACTTGGATGTACAAGTTTGGACACCCACAAGCAGTAGAGGAATGTTCCCCTTACTCCAGATCCTCTCCAACAAGCTGCTGTCAGTATTTTGTTATTAGCCATTCTGAGAAGTGTAAGATGATATCTCAGAGTCATATTGGTTTGCATTCCCCTGATGGCTAAGGACGCTGAGCAATTCCTTAAGTGTGGTTTGGCCATTTGCATTTCTTCTGTTGAGGATTTTTCTATTTATCTCTGTGCACCTTTTAAAAAATTGGATTATTTGGTATTTTGATGCCTAGCTTCTTGCATTTTTAAAATATATTTTGGATACTAGCCCCCTGTCAGATGTTAGGTTGTTGGAGATCTTTGCTCTTTCTGTAGGCTGCCATGTGTTTTGCCTTAGACAAGCTTCTCAGTTTCAGGAGCTTCTATTTATTAGTTGTTGCTCTCAGTGTCTATGCTACTGGTGTTATATTTAGGAAGTGGTCCCTATGCCGATACATTCAAGGCTACTTCCTGCTTTCTCTTCTATCACTTTCAGTGTATCTAGATTTATGTTAATGTCTTTGATCCACTTGGACTTGAGTGTTGTTTATTGTAATAGATATAGGTCTATTTGCATTACTCTGCATGTTGACATCCAGTACCATTTGTAGAAGATACTTTCTTTTTTTACACTGTACAATTTTGGATTCTTTGCCAAAACTCCATTGTTCATAGGTGTGAAAATTAATGTCAGAGTCTTTGAACAAATTCATGAGGACTTAAGTGAAGGGTATAAAATCATACAAAGAAAAACAGCATATTCATTTAGTCTGTAGTGAAAGGGATAAAAGTGGGGCAGATTCAGAAATACACATATTAAAAGAGTTTGGCAAAGGAAAATATGAATTATGTGGGTATAAATCCAGAGACATTCTATATAGGGACTGGGGTATATATTTTCTTTGTTATTAAAGTGCAAATATTAAAATGCACAGTGATGCAGAATTAGCCATGTGTAAACATGGCATAGAGTATTACATTAATTTTTTTGCTGAATACATCTACAAATAATGTATGCTAACTCTGCACTAGGCATTGCATTAGATGTAAATAAGATGATCTTTAAATGATAAAATTGAATAGAAAGGTAATTAAATGCACCCTTGGTAGACTATGAGGAACAGAAAGGAGACAATGAGAATGGATGAATTGTCATGAGGACTATTCAAATTAAATTTATTTTACTACTGTTTATTTTCTACTTGAAGACAGATTGGTGTCTTAAACCTAAGTACGTCTTGTTGTTTCATAAATCTCTAAGTTAAGGGAGGGCACATGAAGCCACTTCAAACCTCTTCCCTCTATGTGTCAATTAAAACACTTCAGGATTCTTGTGACAATGCTATGGGGAAAATCTGGAGAGTGGCAATATCAGCTTTCAATTACAAGTTAGAAGCCCACATATTCTGTTGTACTATAAAGAATCATGGTAAACTTGATAAGAACAAGCATATGTCTATCTCATTCTCCATCTCTTTAGAGGGACTTAAAGATGTATACCTTTGGAGGAGTTAATTGTCAACAATAGGCAGCAAATCACAAAGAACTACATGAGTATTTCATACAGTAAGGACTATAGAAATTCTGAACAAAGAGAGGCACCATAATTTGCAAACGGATACCATAGTAACCTAGATAATACAGTACTATGTAAGACTCTTAAAGTCTAGGCAATGTTTCAAGATTGGTAGAGATAAATATGGAATAGGGCAGGCTGATCAAAGTACTAGCTTTAGGGTAATTAGTTGAAGAATGGAGTTTGAATTATTATGGTAGCATGGTGAAATTATGTCAGATATCAGTACAAGTGAAGCAAGAAGAGAAAAAAATGTTTTAGGATTCAGTGAAGCCTTGAATACAAAGTTTAAATGATTAGGTTGTCAACGATAGCAATGGTTAATGCTTTGATTACTGACTGCTAGCTATGCATCATGCACAGTGATAGCCTGGCTATGACTCAGCTATTCCTATTTTTCTTGCTGTTGTAACTACCTTTTAGAGAAATCTAGAGTCTTTGTGTAGCTGTATGGTAAACTGACACAAATGAGACTCATTTTGGAGGAGAGAATTTCAGTTGAGAAACTCCCCACTAAATTGTTCTTCAGGAAAATCTGTGGTGCATTTCCGGGATTGATATAGGAGGCCCCAGTTCCTTGTGGGCAGTTCCACTTCTAGACTGGTGTATCAGCAAAAGAAAGACCGAGCAAGCCATAAGGAGCAACCCTCCATAGTTTCTACATCAGATCCTGCCTCCAGGTTTCTGACTGAAGTTCCTTTCTGACGTCTCTCCAGAACGGGCTATGAGTTTAAACCTGAAATGAACTCTTTCCTCCTCATGTTGTTTTTGGGTATGGTGTTTTATTACAATTAACCCTGAGATAAGTATAGAGCCTTTCCTATTTTGTTGAGCACTAACAGATGTTTTGGGGCATGATACATTTATTGCTAAAATTTAGGGAGAATCGGGCAAAACATATTTCAAAGTTGTCATGTTCATGCTGTTCCCCTATTATCTTACTATGTCCTTTTTATGACCCTCAAACATTCACTCCATTATTTCTATGTGTCTCAATGTCCATATTTGCAGGTCCTCGGCAATATTGAAAGATTTTGGTTATATATAACATCATTTTTTGAAAAACAGAATCTTTATCAGAATTCTCTAAAATGAGAGATTAAATTTCAAGAAAAGTCCAAGTTTCATCACTGACTGAATAAGTTATAACATTATAACTCCTAAGAGCTGGTGTGGGTAATCTGAAAACATAATGAAGTATATAAGCTCACTATAACATCTTTCCATATCAACTTCAAAATGATTACATATAGTAGTATGCCAATTAGACATGTTCCCAAGAAGATCCTTAACATCTGTATTTAATGCTCACATATATATACACAAATGGCACACATATTACCTTTCTATGTGCATATCTGTACTTTTACTTTCTATATGGAAGTAAACTAGACAAGCAAGACAATGTGAACTGGAAGCAGCTTATGGTTTTCCTTTGTAGAAAACTGGAAGACAACAGATGACACACAAGCATAGTTTGATAGTGTCTCCAGGGAATAATTTGGGGAAAGATGGTTGTTGATCCTGGTGCCCAATCAGCAACCCAACAAAAAAAATTAATACTTCAGCTTCACTCTAAGGGGGCCTTTTTCAATGTTGCAAACACGATTACTGTAATAACAAAGATGACTTGAGTTTAAAATTTAGCTCCATCATTGGACCGACTCAGTCCCCCTGAACATGTGTCTCAATTACAAGGTCTGGGCAGTCTAAGGGACATCTGACAGTGAAACAAGGGTATATCCCTGGTGCACGAAAGGACTCTGGGAGCACATTCCCCATTGGAGAGATACTCCCTTAACATGGAGGCAGGAGGGAGGGCCTAGTCCCTACTCAAAATGACTTGACAGATTTTGTTGACCTCTCATGGAAGGCACCACCCTCCCTGTGGAGTGGGGGAGTGGGATGGGAGAGTGGTTGTGGGGCATGAGAAGGAGGGAGAGAGTGAAGGAGGAAGGGAGGGAGAGAAGGAGGAAGGGAGAGAGAGGGAACTGGGATTGACATGTAAAATAAGAGAAATAAAAAAAAATTAGCTCCATATACAAAAGTCTTAGTGCTTAGAATATTGTATTTAAACTTATGAAATACCATAGCTATAAACTGAGACTATATAATACCCCATGCAAAAAGAAAAAAAAAACTACTTATAGTGATTTAAAGGCAGGGGAAATGTGTCCATGTTCCAATGGGAGTAAAAGAATGTGTGACCATCAAGCCAGCCCTGCAGTGGATACTAAAATGAATTAATCAGAAGAGAGAGATGAAAACACACTAGAGGTTACAGGAAATAATAAACTGTGCTAAATCTGTAGTTAAGCAAATTATAAATAGGAAAAAGCCATAACAATGCTAACCAAATGAAAAGAATTGATACACATCTTCTAATAACAGTCCAGATTATCATGGTCTCAATATGCTACTAAAGACATGAGAGTAAACATTTGAAAAATTTTAAATTTGTAGAATTGAATACAAAATTAAGTCACTGCAACAAAATCTTATAAGAATACAAAGTAAAATGATATCATAAAAGGGACATTTATATGTATGAGTACCTACCTTGAAACAAAAACTAAGGAACAAAAAGAACAATCAAATATTAACATTGAACCTTGGGATTTGGGAGGAAATGAATCAGCCAAACAGGAAGTCAGTAGATGGAAAGAAAGAATTAAGGAAAAAACAAATGAATAATGAAATTGAAAAATTAACAAAAGTAATATATTGTATCCACAAAGTATCAACAAAGTGAGTTGGTTCTTTGGAAAAATAAGTAGTATCGAAACTTTTAGCTAAACAAAACAAAATCGTACAAAGATACATATCAATAGAATTATAGGTGAATAAGTAGCCATTCAACAGATGTTAATGAAGCTCAGAATTATAAAAACAAACTTTTAAAACTTGTAATTCGGTGTCTGGAGAAATTGCTTCATACTTAAGGGCAAGTGCCAGGATCATTTTCCAAGGTAAATCACAATAATCAAAGTGCACGTAAACATACAGGCTCAGTCTCAATCACAAATACACACAAATACACACACACACACACACACACACAAATAAATACCTTTAAAAACTAATATTCTACTAACTTAGAAAATAAAAAGAAATGGATGCATATAACAAAGTTAAAACAAGTTGAGAAAAACAAGTTGAGCAAGCCTGAAATCATAAAAAAAAAAATATTTCCACATGAAAAATACCTAAGCCCAAATGGATTCATAGTTGAATTCTACCATAACATTACAGAAGAATTCATACTATTGCTTTTCTAATATTTCTATTAAACAGGTAATACTATTTTCAAAATATGTAGCCTGTATTATCCTGCTTCCAAAGGCATGCAGGCAACAGAACAAAAAATTATACATGAATCTACCAGTGAACACAATTACAAAAATTTTCAAAAAATTACTTGCAAACTCAAAAGCACATCCGAAAATTTCTTCACTGTGACTGAGTGGTGTTCATTACAAACATACAGAATGGCTCTATGAACACTTTCCTGCCAGTCCCAAAATGACACATAGAGTCTCTATTAGTTATAAAGCTGTTAGCCAGTTTCTTATCGGCTAGCTCTGTCTTAAATATTAACCCATAATCACTAATATATGTATTTCTACGTGGTTTATCTTACTGAGAATGCCATACTTGCTTTCTCTCTTCTTGAGATCACATTGCTACTTTACTATGTTTCCCAGAATCCCCCACCTCCCCTAGTCCCACCTGTCTTGTTTGCTTATAGTCCAACAGTTCTTTATTTATTAGCCAATAAGAGAAACATATTTACAGAATGACATATCCCATCATCTTCTCTTGTATGTCTAAATAAAAAGAAGTGCTTTAACTTTAACATAGTAAAATATATAACAAAACAGTTATCAAATAAGAACTATAGTTACCAATATTTAGTTCATTCACATTATCAGGAATTAAAGAAAATATTCTATCATCTATCCTATCTTTGTGAGTCTAAAGTCTTATATGTAACTTATCTTTAATCCTAACTAAGGAAAACTATAACCATAACTATTTGTCTTCAACTCCATCAAAGACCACAGAAGGATAATATATAATCTCTAGAACTGACAAAGACAACTCTCCTGGTCAGTCTCCTGAAGTTCTTCTGTAATGTCCTGTCTTCAGCCACAGTGTGTCTGTCAGACTCCTCAGCAAAGCAGTAAACTTTAAACTGTCTTCTTGTATTGGCAGTTTGTCAGTCACTTTTCTCTGTGTTCTGTAGAATGTCTGGCAGACTCCTCCATGAAGCAGGAACCCTGTAGCAATGTCCATCTTGAATCAGCAGTCACTTTTCTGTGGGTGCTGCATGTCCAGTTTATACAGTGTAAAGTCAAACAGTCCAGGCAAGAGCAGTATCTTGCCCAAATGGCTAGTCTTGCCATATTGGAAGCAAACTCCATAACAAATTTCTTTCATGTCCATCTTCCTTTCTGACACAGTTGGTGTTGCCAGCAGCAGCTGTGCCTCGCTGTTAAGAAGAAACCTAAACTATTTTAAATGCCATATTCTGTAAGTCTTTGAAAAGGTTGAAGAATGCCTATTCATCTCAAATACATCTCTATATATCTATAAAAATCTAATAAACCTAACTATAAAATTTCACTATTAAAGGTAACTATAATTTGTATTCAATTATACATTACATTTTAAAATGAGCTATATAAACAATATCTAAACAAGAGGATAAATATACATATCACAAAATTGAACTTATATTTGTCTCCTTTCTGCTTATTGGGGACACTGTAAGACCATGAAAATCCTAAGAAGACCCAGAGATCCTGGCTGTAGTCTGCAAGACTGTCTTGTCCTAGCTGTTTTGAATGTTGTATCATCTGGGACACTGTTTCAGTAGGTCTTGCTTGATCAAACCATGTTAGTCTTGAATGAATCCACAGATTTTCATTTTTTTTTAATGTGGAAACATAAATAGAAATTCTTTTCCCCAGTAATGTGTCCTTAAAATTAAATTTTGAAGTCACAGCAATTTTAAAATATACAAGTTGAATTAATTCAGCAGTATTGATAATCATGTGTATTTTAGCAGTTGTTGTTCCTTCCTTAGCAACTGAGCAATTAAAAGACAAGACAATAGCACACAGTATCCAGACTCTCTGTGGCTTTTTTATTACTCTATTTCTTTTACTTCTATTTTTCATTATTTTGAGACAGGGTTTCTTTGTGTAACTTTGGCTGTTATGGGATACACGCTGTATACCAAATTCGCTTTGAAGTCACAGAAATATGCTTGCCTCTGCCTCCTGAGTGCTGGGATTAAAAGCTTGCAACACCACCCCCAGGTACTCTCTCTCTCTCTCTCTCTCTGTCTCTCTCTCTGTTTCTCTCTTTCTCTCTCTTTCTCTTAAAACATTTTATACTGTTCCTTTTTTCTCTCTCAAGTCTATGTAAAATTTAAAACACATTGTAAAGCTTTAGAGATTTTTCTTTATCTTTATCCTTCTTTACTGTAAATATTTATCTTTTTTCTAGCCACAGGTCTTATATCTGCTAAAAATAAAAACCAACACTGCTAAAATTAAAGCAGTGGCTGTTTTAGCCAGCTGTTTGTACACACCATTCAATTGTTATCAGGGCCTCTTAAAAGAGCCCCGAGGTTTATTGTTTTGTTTTTGTTTGCTTGCTTTGGTTTTATTCTTTTTTCTTATGCTGAGTCAGGAAATCTCCCTTAAAGAAGTCACACAAGTCTCTGCTTGTCTCTAGCAAAACAGAGCCCAAACAAGAAAAATGCTGCTACAAAGAAGCCTTGCTTATCTTTATTCTTTTGCTTCTAATATCCATTTTTAAGCTTTTGTCAAGTTTTAAATGGAAGTTCTTATTACCCCCGTTGCAGGCACCATTTTGTTATGAGCACTTTGTGGCCAACCTGATCTCAGAGCTGCATCAGTCCCAAAATAAGATACAGAGACTCTATTAGTTATAAAGCTGTTGGCCAGTTACTAGCATTTCTTATTGGCTAGCTCTGTCTTAAATGTCAACCCATAATCACTAATATATGTATTGTACATGGCCTTATCTTACTGAGAATGCCATACTCTCATCCTCTCTTCCTGAGATCACATGTAGATCACATTGAGACTCTATCACATTTCCCAGAATTCTACAGTAACATTACCAAAATACGTAGCCTGTATATCCTGATACCAAAGGCATGCAAAAACACATGATACTATAGACAAATCTACTCAATGAACACAACTATAAAAGTTCTCAAAAGAAGTACTTTCACGTTCTTACTATTACAAATAATGCTGCGATGAACATCTTTAAACAGATGTCCTTGTTGCATGGATGTGGATTTTTTGGGTATATGCCTAAGAGTGGAATTGCCAGGTCCTGTGGTAGACTGATTCCCATTTTCCTGAGGAACCACTATACTGATCTCCAAAATGGCTATACACGTTTGTACTCCCACTAGAGAAACAAGGATACAAGGAAGAAACTCAGAGATTCATACAAGTTCCCTCACACAAGGGGAAATGAACAAGATCTCCTGAGCATATTGGGAGCGGGGGGCAATGAGTGGAGAGGGATAAGGAGAAAGAGAAGGGGAGGAGAGCATGTGGGACTAGGAGGACTAGGAAGATTGATTCAGGGGAAGAATAGAGCAGAGAGAAAGAGAGAGAGAGAGAGAGATAAAGAGAGAGAGAATAATAGAGGGAGCCATTATAGGTTTGAAGAGAAAACTGACTCAGGGAGAAATGTCCAGAGACCTACAAGGATGACCCCAAATAATCTGAGCAACAGTGGAAAGGCTACCTTAAATGCCCTTCCCTGATAATGAAATTGATGAGTAACTTATCTGCCATCATAGAGCCCTCATCTAGTAGCTGATGGAAAGAGAAGCAGTCACTCATAGCTAAACACAGAGCAGAACTGGAAACCAGATGAAGAAAGGGAGGACAAGACCAGGATAGAGAGACCCACACAGACAGCTGACTTGAACAAGAGGGAGCTAATGGACCCCCAAACCGATAGCTGGGAAACCAGCATTGGAACGACTCAGACCCCCTGAACATGGGTCTCAGTCAGAAGACCTGGGCAGTCTAAGAGGCATCTGACAGTGAAACCAGGATGTATCCCTGGTGCACAAAAGGACTTTGGAAGCACTTTCCCCATGGAGGGATACTCCCTTAATCTAGAGGCAGGAGAGAGGGCCTAGTCCCTTCTCCAAATGACTTGACAGATTTTGTTAACCCCTCCTGTGGCACCACCTTCCCTGTGGAGCATGTGTGTGGGGGAAAGAATGGGAGGGTGGTCAGGGGACATGGCAGGGAGGGAAAGAATGAGAGAGGAAGGGAGGGAGGGAAGGGAGGAAGCAAGGGAGGAGTACGGAGGGAGGGAGAGGGAACTGAGATCTATATGTAAAATAAGAAAAATAAAAGTAGTTTCAAACTAAAATACACCAGAAAATTCCTTTAACGTGACTGAGTGGTGTTCATTCTAAACATGCAGAATGGCTCTATGTAGCCACCATAGACATACAAATGAAACTTGACAAAATCCTACATGATTTCATGATTAAAATCATGAGCTGAATAAGAATGGGGGAATATAACTCAAAAAACTAAAGTCTGCAATATGAAAAATATAATGCAATAATGTATTAAATAGGCAATCATCAAAGCACTTCTATTGAAATCAGAAACATTAAAAGTTGTCGATTTCCTCCATTTCTACTCCATATAGTTCTTGAAGTCATAGCTAGAGCAATAAGACAAGATAGAAAAAATAATGGAACCCAAGTTTTAAAAACAGAAAAATTGCTGAGTATTCTTATTCCAGATAATATAATTCCATACTGCAGAGACCCTAAAACTCCACCTTAAAACTCTTAAGAGTTACTAAATATTTTCAGCACAGTGCCAGTTAACATACCAAATTCCATAGCCTTCCTGTATACCAACAAAATACATGCTCAGAAAGAAATCAGGGAAAATTCTCATTCACAATTGGTTCTAATATAATAGCTTATTTTTAGTAAACCTAATCAATGGATTTAAGGACCTATACAATGATAACATTGAAGTATAGAAGAAATAAATTAAAGAGGGCATTAGTATATGGAAAGATACCTGATATTCATGGACTGGGGGAATTAGTATGGGAAGATAGCTGTGTTACTAAACAAAATCTACAGGCTTAATGGAATCCTGATCTAAAAACTAATAAAATTCTTCATAGGAAAGACAAAGCAATCTTACAATTCATATAAAAGCACAACAGACTATAGATAGCCAAAGCAACAACAAGTAAAAAGAATAAAGATGGAAATATCACCATTATTTAAGTTATACTTCTACATTCTAGTAACAAAAATAACATGGTACTGGTACAAAAGTAGAAACCTAGACCAATATGCCAGAATGTAGTACTCAGGTATAAGTTCATGCAACTACACATACCTGATTCTCAACAAAGATGTCTCCAGATGAGTGGAACAAAGTTAGCCTCCTAAACAAATGGTTTTAGAAGACTTGGATATATATATGAACAAGGTTCTTATATCTTACTATCCATAGAAATGGGCTTCAAAGGAATCAATGACTTCAAAAAGACCCCAAACTCTAAAACTGTTTAAGGAAAAAGAAGAGACAGCATTTCAATTTAGGCATGAGCAAGATATTTCTCATCAAAATCCCAGTCATTCTGATAGGCAGTGGTGGAACACACCTTTAATCCCAGCACTAGGGAGGCAGAGATAGGCAGATCTCTGTTAGATTGAGGCCAGCCAGGCTCATTTCCTGAGTGAGTTCCAGGACAGCCTCTAAAGCTACAGAGAAACCATGTCTTGAAAAACAAAAACAATACGAATAAACAAAAAAGATCCCAGTCATTCTGAAAATAAAACAAATAGTCAACAATGAAATTAAAAAAAAAAACTCTTCTAAACAGAAAAATAAACCATTCATTAACTGAAGAGACAGTCTACAAAAGGAAAGAAAATAGCTACAATTCATAAAGGCTCAAAAACTAAAAGCAAATGAACTAGATATCAAATAACCCAATAAACAAATAGGGTAATTTACTGAACAATTCTCAAAAGATGAAATACAAATGACCAAGTCACATAAAAACAAAAAATGGCCAACATCCCTGAACATAACAGAAACACAAATGAAAGAAAGCTGGATTACAAATGCATCCTATCCTTATCAGAAGACTACAATTGCAAATAACAATGTAGTTGGATAAAATAGAGGTAGTGTTGAGAGAAAGGTAGCAGACAGTTAAGAATAGAGCACATCTACCATTGTTCTTATGTAGATGTGTACAGGACTAGGTAAGGTTTACACAGTCTACATGCATGTAACAGTAATAATTTTAAAAGATTCTTCAAATTTGAGGAGAGAGGTGGGAGACATAAAAGGAGTTGGATCAGGGAAGAAGTAACTTGTGCATGATATAGAAATCCAAGGCATTGCTTCTTTTGATGGGTAGGTAATCAGAAAACAGTCTGGTATAGACCAGTATTTCGCTGTATTGACTTGGCAGTAATTCCTTCACAATTTAAAATAACATATGTGAGCTAGAGAGATAGCTCAGTGTCTAAAGGCTCTTATAAAGCCTGATGACTAGCATATGACCTCAGAACTCAACTTCTTTTCCTCTGACTTAAATTTACAAGTAAATACACACATGAACAAATATATTTTAATTAAAAATTAAAAAATAATGTAAAAATAAATCAAAAAATCAAATACGGGCACAAATTTGGAAAAACAATAAATCTTAATTGTGTGAAAGGCTATACATTAGTCCAGCCAATGTAAAAACTAGATTGGGGTTTCTCAAAGTCCAACAATGAATTGTCAATATGTCCCAGCTACATCAGCTATGGTAATTCCATTTTATTTCATCATAAGGAGTTCAAGCAACATCCATAAATTCATTTGTTCCTCATTGTTAATTCCAACACTATTCACAATAGATAAATTATGAAATCAACCTAGATGTTTAATGATAGATAACTGGACAAAGAAAATATGTATATGTATGCAATAAAATTATCTGCAGCTATAAAGAACAGTTGTGTTATTTCTAAGAACGTGTATACAACTGTATCTAATTATATGAAGTTAATTACATCAATCTCGGATGAATAAATGCCATGTTTCATATAATTTTTGGTTCATGGACATTTTATAGAGACATAAATTATATATATATATATATGAATTATTGTATATATGACATAAAATAGTAAACCTGTAAGATAAAGGATATTCATGGGATGGGAGGACAAAGGGGTAAAGTAATATGAAGATGAATATTCTCAAAATACAATGTATAGATGTTTATGGAAGCAGACTGATAAGTCTGAATATCTCTAGATACCGTGCTTCAGCAGAAATGAACATAATACCATCTGAGAGAGCAGTAGTTTAGGCATATTAATGAAATTAATTTAATAACATTTGGTCTTTGTTGAGCATCTGTATGTAAACAAAATAGAGCCTATTTGGTTTTTCCTTTCAAATCCAATGATTTGCAGATGAGAGAAGTAATTTTCATCATTTTTCTGGCTTGAAGAACCCTGACTCATTCACACTAATAAAAGCAATTTGATTATTGAGAGCTTGCGTGAGTTTGAATATCCAGAGAGGCAGAAAGGCCAGAGAATAGGTGAAACTAGAACATAATCGTTTGTGTGTATGAGGGGAAGGACAGAATGAAATACAGAACTTCAGTGGAGGAGGTTTGGATTTAGAAGCCTGACTAAGCACAGAGAGAATAACTAGGAATTCACTGCAGACCAGCTATATCTTAGGACTGCCATGAAGAGAACTTGGTGATTTCATTTTTCCCATGGCTGGAATTCTTAAAGAAATCTTCCTTTAGCCCAGATGATGAAATCAAATAGAACCAATAGAAACAGAGCTTTGAGGGAAGTTAATAAAATCATTATGTGCAAGTACTTGAATTAACATTTGGGGAATGTTGATTATGAAGTTTTGAAGTGAGTAGGAAAAGATCTGTTTAGCATAGTTCTCCATAGTACCTAGCACAGTGCCATGAACAAATAACCAAATGAGTGCCCAACTAAAGTCAATACAGATACAATATCTAAATTCTTTTATCTTAATTGGAGTTCTAAAATTCCAGTCTGATTTACAAAAATTAGCCTCCATCCCAATAAGTAATCTCTATTATTTTAATATCCAGCTTCTATTTCAATATGTAAATGGATTATATAAATATGCTGATTAGTATGTTATCCTAGTCTTGAAGGAGAAAATTGCCAATACATTTTCTCTGAAAAATGGAAACAAAGCAAAACAATCTTCCTCTTGACAAAGCCATTTAAATTAATATGCTGAAGATTGAAGGGATTGCCTCTGATTGCCATAGACTTTGGGTAGGATAGCTTTTGTGTATGAATGTAAAGGTCCTAAAACTGTCCAAATGTTTCTCAGTTTTCCACTGTTAAATTGCAGCTACTAAGTCTGAGATTAGAAAACTGCATACTGTAAGAAACCTGGGTAAAATGCAAATCTAAACAAATAAATACATAAATAAAAGGGTTGTGTAAAACAAACATCATAGACCACTAAGACTTGCTCTCTCTTACTCCACAGGTAACTACAGAATTTTATGTGTAATATACTGAGATAAATGGGGAAGATTAGGTCAACCAAACCTAAATGCTATGAGTTTTAACACAACAAAGCTCAATTTCTTGAGAAACCAAGCTAAATATGGATTCATTCCAGGGTAGGTGTATTTGCTGTAAGTGTTCTTTCTCTACCTTTACAACAGAAATTAATGATGAAATAATGATCCACTAAGGAACCACAAAGCACTTGGTAAAGGGATAGGAACTGGGAGAATCTTCCAGACATTGAAGTATGCATGGGCAGGCAAGGATATTCAGAATGATCGTTAAGCAGATCCCTTCTTAAGAAGAGAAAGCATGTGTTTGGAATTCATTTAGCTTCACGAATAAGCATTCACTAAATGCTCATTTTAGCTAAGAGATTGTTATGTACAGGACTCTGACTTGGAAAAATGCGAGTTACAGAGCATTGATAAAAGTGTTGATTATTTGTACTCAGTATCTAAAAAATGGTACAATTATATCTTCTTAGAGAAACTACCTAAATGAGTGTTTAAGAACGAGTTGCAATTAGTATGCAGAGTGTAACAGTTTGCCTAACATGCTGGAAAATAATTCTCTTCAGTCCCTTAATTATCTCTTTGCAATTTGGTTTACACTGTCATTTTTTAAATGATCACTTTAACATGAGATGGAGAAAAAAATAACAGCACAGACTTCACACTAAATATCACTCAGGCTGTATGAATGTAACTGTAGTCAAGTGGACATTGTCCCATCTACTGGGGAAATGGAATGACCTTGGGTAACAATAAATCATTTTAGCTGCTTTAAGAATATGCTTTATGACTTAAAAGAGATGAAACTTTCCTTTCAATTTCTATTTGATTTTCTAATTCAGATTAATACCAAGATGTAGCTTATGCAATAAAGTGTGGACTTAATAGAATGACAACCTCCTATTTGACAGAGAAGGATAATTGATAAAGCAAATGATTCAGGTGGGTATGTGTGTGTTTACAATACCAATAGCTCTGAAATACTGCTTTCCATACTATAATACTGAATTCTGAGTTCTCCAATCCAAGAATCAAGGGTTCTCATCCCTCTGGTTCTAAGTAGGAATAATAAATAGCATAAACTATAGGTTAGTTGAAGAAGCATTCAATTATTCACTATTCCTCTTTAAAGTCACCTGAAGAATTAATTTACTCTTAGAGATTCGATTTCTTCAATTAGAATATAGAACTGGCATTTTATCATAGAACTACTGAGAGTGTCAAAAGAAGTAATATATAAATGAACTAGCAGAAAACGGCACCACATATTGTCTATATCAAATCTACATTGCAGTTTCTCTACTATTCATTGATTTGCATGTAAAGGGCTCTTACATTTGGAACTGATTCCCATGGTTATGACTTATATTTATAATATTTTATTTCTTAAGTTTTAAAGTGAAAGTTTGCTCTTCAGTAATACAAAATGTTCACATGTGTCATAATCCCCTCTCTTAATATGTGCATTTTTGTGGGTATCCTTAGAGAGATTATGCTGTCACTGAGACCTCTCAAATATTTCTCAAGGCTCTAACTAGTTCCATAAATTGTAAAAGATGTAAAAGATAGTAAATTAGCTTAACAGACAAACTTCAACGAGGGCCCAACATCTTATAGATTATATTTGAATCACTTTTTTTTTGTTAATTGTTAAATAAAGCTAATAAACTCAGACCTTAGCAATACATTTTCCTTTTGCTCCTGGTATAGAACGAGTTCCAGCAAGTAGCCCACGCTTCTTATACCCATTTTCTATATTACTAATAACTTATTCATAGGGCTCCAGTCACAGTAGGCTGCTGTGAGCTTAATGATATCTCACTCTTTGCACTTTTGTTCCTCCATGGAGTGTTGGATGAATTGGATTTTGAGTTCAAAGTTACTAATATTAGACCTGGGTGAATCATGCAGGCTCCTTCAGGTTTTAAATGAAGGTAGTCATTATAGAAGCTGTTTTAAGGGGTTGTTGTCGGGATTACTAAGGAAATATAAAAAAAAAAAAACAAAAGAGAATGGAAAACATTAAGAATGAATTAACAAAATTGATAATGCCAAGAAATATATGCATCCACAAAGGTTGTTCAGAGAAGTGGAATCAATAGATTGTATACAGACATTAATGATAATATTTATTATAGGAATTGGCATTTGTGATTGTGGATGCTGAGAAATCTTTTAATGTACTATCTACAAGCTAGAGAATAATGGCAGTTAGTAATATAATTCGGCCTTAAACTAACTGACATCCTGAAGGAGGCCTGATGATCTGGGTCTCAGACTCAAAAACCATGGTTTTAGTGTATTAAGTTAGGAGATGGATGTGCCAACTCTAAAACAGAAAATACATTTGTATTCTTCCAGTATATTTGTTCTCTTGGGGGATCTGAAGAGATTAATAACACCTACTCACTTTGGATAGGGCAGATCTTATTTACTCAGTCTGCTATTTCGAATATTGTCTTCTGCAATGTTTACTATTACGCCAATACACCTAGCAGTAATGCTGGTTTATTTATTGCTGCAGGGGACTAGACTGCTAGTCTCATATACGCTATACAAACACTCTACCACCAAGATCTATCTCCAGCCTATAGGAGTAATATTTTAAAAGATATCTGAGATTCATATCCCAGACACATACACACACACACACACACACACACAAACACACAAACACACAAACACACAAACACACACAAAACAACAACATCACCAAAAAAATAAGCTATTTACTATCCTTACTGAATGGGTAGTGGTACAAAAGAAAATCATCCTGGGTATAGTAACCCAGACTTAGAAAGGCAAATATTGCATGTATCACTTCTATGTGGATATTGGCTGTTAAGTCAATGATAACTAAACTACAATCCATAGAACCTCAGAGATTAGCTATAGATTAAGGGAGTAGGAGGGGCAGATAGCACCTCCTAGGAAAGGAAAATAGAATAGGGAGCTATGGATTGATGTGGAGCAGGTAGGGAATGGAGGATCAAGTACAAGTGGAAGGAAAGAGGGACACATGGAAAGGAAATATTGGGAGAGACAACTGAAACTGAGGGTCATTTGAAGAATAGTATGGAAACCTAATACAGTATAAGCTTCCTAAAAAATACATCCATATATGAAGGCAATCTAAATGAAATCACCAAACAGTTGAGGAGATAGAGCCCCAAATAATGATCTCTCATTACCAAATGAATCTTCCAGTTTAGGGCCTAGGGTATATGAAATTGAGTTGTAGCCGAAGGGGTTACATGAGAATACCAAAACTACCCAGGATGTTGCCAAGAATATAGATTGCCTCCAACAAACTGACAGCCAAGCTTCATTCCTGAAGACAACACCAACACATTGAATATGGATAAGTCAATTTTCTGCCTACATATAGGATTCACCTCTACATGCTAGTGTCTTTAGTACAGGAAGGTACTCTGCACACTACCAAAGAACAAATGTAAATACAAAATGATAGTTAAATCCTTGAATCTATAGTGGTGTCCTGACTGAAAGATATACTGGTAAAAATTTGGCACAAAATATGTGGAAGTGACCAGTGATTATCTAATTTTACTGAAGGACCAAGTCACAAAATAAAACCATATCCAACACTGCTTGAGTAACCAAGATCCTGAGACTAGATAGCCCAGAGACAGGGTAAAACCCAATACTATTTTTCAAAAAACTGTAGCACTAAAATGACTTGTAATGGCATTGTTCTATACTCACAGATCAGTGCTCAGTTGTCATCATAGAAGCTGCCTCCTGCAGCAAATGATAACAAACATAGATGTGAACAAATATAGAGTCCAACCACCATACATTATGCAGATAGAGATCTGAGAACACTCAGCCATAAATAGGATGTCTTCATCAAATCCCTTTCCTCAGGAGTCAGGGAACATTCAGAACAGGAGACAGAAAGAGTGTAAGAGCCAGAGAAGGTGGAAAACACCAAGAAATCAAGACCCTCTAAATAAACATAATCAAAGCTCATATAAACTATCAGAGACTGAGATAGCATGCACAATGCCTGCGTGGGTCTGCACCAGCTGGGGGCCTAAAGCCAAAAGCAAAAATGGTCATATTTCTGAGTCTCTAACCCAATGGCAATCTACAATTGATAAAGAATTGGAAATGAGAATCTAGTTTCTTCTAAGGGGACTCACAGGGGAAACAAACTATTCTTAAGCATAGGCTTCATGCCCAGCAATAGATGGCCAATGGAAAATAAACTCAATAGCATCATTAGGGGTTCCTTATCTCATAATGTCATGTCAAAACTCATTTTTAAAAATTTTTATGTTACTATTTTCATCTTATCTGTAATATATATTTATATACATAGGTATGTGACATATTACACTGCAAGTACTTTGTATAAAAATTATGGCATCTAGTTTAGTGTTATTGTAAGGGGTTCCTGAGTATGTGAAAGAGTGGGTATATGTTTCTTGTGCTTGTCTTGCGCTCTTTCCCCTTTTTTCCTTTGTTTTATCCAATTCCAATTCCAATGTGTTAGTTTTTAAAATATCATTATCATTTTATTCTGTTTTACTGAGTAATTGGAAATATCCTTACTGGACATCATCATAGGAAAATAAAACATTACACATAAATATTTTCAAACAGATTGCATAATATTCACAAGAGCGATTACAACCAGAGAAATACCCAAGTGTTTTCTTTGCCTGAGTCACTAATTAATTAAATTATGCAAATGTCAGGTTCTGAGTAGACAAAAATACTGCTTCTTAACCTTAATGATTATTGCCTATAGTTAGAGCTAAAAGGTAAACACATTTGGAAAAGCTTGTTATTAATGAACAAAGTATAAATTTATCAAAGAATTTTGGAAATTTTTATAAATAGATAAATAGCCAATGGATAGACAAAACAGATTGGATAAGCATAGTCATTTTATATAAAAAGCAGTATTCCCTTGAACCTCTGAAAAATGTACAGTAAATGCCAATATGTATTTGAAAGGAAAATTTAAAAAGGTGCATGTATTTTGGCAAAGGTCAGCATCTACCCACTAATTGTCAGGTATCCATCACAACATGGTATAATACTGATTTTTGACTAACATTGCAGTACAGTTTTTTGAACAGTCAATTTAATCTTGCCTGAGCTTGTATGGGCCTGAGAAAGTCTCTGCAAACCTTACTATGTTTTTTTGGTTTTTTTTTTTTTTTGTTTTTGTTTTTGTTTTTGTTTTGTTTTTCTGGGTGTTACTACTCTTGCAGTGTTCTGGTACAGGCTGTTACTTCTTTGAGAGTGAATTCTCTGATTGCCCCTATGTTTTTTTCCCATTCCATCAGTGGTGTATAGCACTATCACTATATAACTGTTCAATTTTCTTTTTGTCTTAATGAGAGGAAAATATGCCTCATTCTTTTATTTTTAATTTAATACAATAGCTTAAATAGTTTATTGATTTAAGAGTATCTGTTTTTTAAGGTTCTTATTTTTGACAATTCCATACATATGACCCCACAAATACAAAGTATTCTAATCATATCTGCCGGTACTCCCCCATCACCTGCTCCCAGATCCCCACCCAACTACATCCTCCTTCCAGTCTTTTTTTAAATTTAATTTATTATTTTACATGTCGATCCCAGTTCCCTCTCCCTCCATCCCTCCCTTTTATCCTCTCTGCCCCCTCACATGCACCCTAACAACCCTCCCCTCCCACCCCCTGCCCCAATTCCACTAGTAGGGCAATGACATCCAGGTGGGTCATGTAGATCTGTCAGGTCATTTGAAGTAGGGACTAGGACTTCTCTCCTGTCTCTAGGTTAAGTCAGTATCCCTCCATGGGGGATGTGTTCACAAGGTCCTTTTGTGCACCAGGGATACATCCTGGCTCCACTGTCTGAGGTCCCTTAGACTGCTCAGTCCTTCTGGCTGAGACCCACATACAGGGGGGCCTGAGTCAGTCCCATGCTGGATTCCCAGCTATCAGTCTGGGGGCCTGTCAGCTCCTCCTTGTTCAGGTCAGCTGTTTCTGAGTTTCTGCAACCTGGTCTTGTCCCCTCCATCTGCATCTGGATTCTAGTTCTACACAGTTTTTAGGTATTGGTGTTTGCTTATGTTTCCACCAGGTATTAGATGAGGGCTCCATGGATAAGTTAGTTGTTGATCTCACTATCCGGGGAAGGCATTTATGGTAGCATTTCCACAGTTGCTCAAATTGTTAGTTGGCAGCAATCTTGTAGGTATCTAGATCTTTCATTAGGTTCAGTTTTCTCTTCAAACCAATAATGGCTCCCTCTTTTATGCTCCCTCCCTCTCTCTCTCTCTCTCTCTCTCTCTCTCTCTCTCTCTCTCTCTCTCTCTCCTCTCTCTCTCTCTCTCTTCTGTCTTCTGTTCCTACCCTGACTCAATCTTCCTAGTCGCATGTGCTTTCCTCTCCTTGCCCTCTCTTTCTCCTACTCTCTCCATTCACTGCCCCCCACTTCCTCTGTGCTCTGGAGGACTTGTGCCTTCCCCTTCTGTGAGGAACTTTATATGAATCTCTTAGAATACACCTTGTATCCTAGTTCCTCTGGTGGTGTGAATTATAGGCTGGTGGTCTAAAATCCATATATGAGTGAGTACATGCCATGTTCCTCTTTTTGTGACTGGGTTTCCTCATTCAGGATGTTTTCTTTCAAGTGCCATCCACTTGCCTGGGAATTTCAAGAATCCATTATTTTTTTTTCTGCAGAGTAGTATTCCATTGTGTAGATGTGTCACATCTTCTATTCTGTCTCTTTTTTACACCACTTTACAAAATTCAGAAGTCTTTACCATACCGGTTATGGGAATGAATCCAAAGAATTTGTTTTTACTAATCATTAACGAATTCAGTCACATGTAGTTACTTCTTTTACATATTTGGATTATAGTCCTCTAATTTATTCATTAATTGTTAATTCAATATCTACTATGATTAAGTTAAACATTCACTCTTTGCAGATGATATGATAGTTTACATAAGTGACCCAAAAAATTCTACAGGTACTCCTACAGCTGAAAAACATCTTCAGCAAAGTGGAAGGATACAAAATTAAAAAAAAAAAGTGGCCCTACTATATAATAAAGGGGGATGAGAAAGAAATCAGAGAAATATTACCCTTTACAATATCCACAAACAAAATATCTTAGGGTAACACTAACACTAACTAAACAAAGACCTATATAATAAGAACTCTGAGTCTTTAAAGAAAGAAGTTAAAGAAGATACCAGAAAATGGAAAGATCTTCCATGCTCTTGGATAGGTAGGTTCAATATAGTACAAATGGTCAACTTGCCAAAAGTAATCTACAGTTTCAATGCATCCCGATCAAAATTCTTCACAGATCTTGATTAAAAGAACAATACCCAACTTCATATGGAACAACAAAAGACCCAGGATATCCAAAACAACCCTGTACAATAAAGGAACTTCTGGAGGCATCACCATCCCTGACTTCAAGCTATTACAGTGCTATAGTGTTGAAAACAGCTTGGTGTTGGTACAAAAAATAGGAAGACCAATGGAATCGAATTGAAAAACCTGATATTAACTCATATACCTATGAACACCTGAATTTGACAAATAAGCTAAAAGTATACAATGGAAAAAAGAAAGCATCTTCAACAAATGGTGCTGGCATAACTGGATGCCAACTTGTAGAAGACTGCAGGTAGTTCCATATCTATGCCATGCACAAAATTAAGTCCAAAATTTAACAAAGGCATCAACATAAATCCAGCCACATTGAATCTCTTAGAAGAGAAAGTGGGAGGTCCTCTTGAATGAATTGGTACATGAGATTGTTTCCTGATCCAGTAACACAGACACTGAGATCAACAATTAATTAATGGGACCTCCAGAAATTGAAAAGTGTCTATAAGGCAAAAGACACAGTCAAGAAGACACAACAGAAGCCCACAGAATGGGAAAAGATATTCATCAATTCTACATGTTACAGAGGACTGATTTCTAAAATATACAAAGAACTCAAGAAGCTAGTTACCAAAACACCAAATAATCCAATGAAAAAGAGGGGTACAGAACTCACTAGAGAATTCTCAATATAGGAATCAAAAATGGCTGAAAGACACATAGGAAAGTGCTCAACACCCTTAGCCATCAGGGAAATGTAAATCAAAATAATTCTGAGATACCATATTACTCTTCTTAGAATGGCTACAATCAAAAACACCAAAGACAGTTTCTGCTGGATGTGGAGAAAGGAGTACACTCCTTCAAAACTGGTGGGAGTAAAAACTTTTACAGCCACTTTAGAAATCAGTTTTGGGGTTCCTCAGGAAAATGGGAATCACTCTACCTCAAGATCCAGTAATTCCATTCTTAGCCATGTACTCAAAAGATGCATATTCATACAACAAGGACATCTGATCAACTATGTGCATAGCAGCATTACTTGTAATAGCCATTACCTGGAAACAAACCAAATGCCCCTCAACTGAAAAATCAATGGAGAAGCTGTGGTCATTTACACAATGGAACACTATTCAGCGGGGAAGGAGGGCAATGGGATCTTGAAATTCACAGGCAAATGGATGGAACGAAAAGAAGCCATTATGAGTGAGGTAACCCAGTCACAAAAAGATAAATACAATATGTACTCACTCACATATGGCTTTTAGACAGAGCAAAGGATTACCAATACACACCTCAAGAAAACCTAGGAAATAAGGATGACCCTAAGAGAGACATACTTGGTTCCCCGGAGAAGGGGAAAGGGACAAGATCTCCCATGCAAATTGGGTTCATAGGGAGAGAGGAGATTGAGTTAGGAGGAAGAAGAGGGGAGAGGTGGGCATAAGGGAGCAGAAAGATTGAGTCAGGGAAAAAATAGAGGAGAGCAAGAAATGAGATACCATGATGGAGCAATTATAGGTTTGAAGAGAAATCTGGCACTAGGGGAATGTTCAGAGATCTTCAAGGATGACACCAACTAACAATCTCAGCAATAGTGGAAATGCTACCTTAAACGCTCTTCCCTGATAATGAAATTAATATTATATGCCATCCTAGAGCCCTCATCTAGTAACTGATGGAAGCAGAAGCAGACACATCTAAACACTGAGCCAAACTCCTGAAATCCAGTTGTAGAGAGGGAGGAGTAATGAACAAAAGGGTCAATACCAGGCTGTAGAAACCCATAGAAACTGTTGACCTGAACAAGTGGGAGATCATGGACCCCAGACTGATAGCTGGACAACCATCAAAAGACCAACCCAGATTCCCTGAATGTGGTATTAGTTGGGAGGACTAGGCAGTCTTTGGATCCTCTGTTAATAGATAAGTATTTATCCCCAGTACGTGAATGACCTTTGAGAGCCCATTCCACATAGAGGTATACTCCCTCAGCCTAGATATGGGGAGCAGGAAGGGGATTGGATGTGTGTTGGTGACGGGAACAGAAAAGGACTGGATGATGCATGAATTTGGATTGACATGTAAAACACGCTTGTTTCAATTTAAATAAAAAAATTATCACATTTTTTAAATTCAAATTAAAAACAATATTATTTTACATATCAATCCCAGTTCCCTCTCCCTCCAGTCCTCCCATTGCCCCCACTGACCCCCCCATCCCACCCCATCAAATCCCCAGGGAGAGTGAGGATTTCCATAGGTGATCATCAATGTCTGTCAAGTTATTTGGGTCAGGGCCTAGGGCTCCCTCATGTATCTAGGATGAGAGAGTATCCCTCCATGGGGAATGGGCATCCAAAGTCCATGCACCATGGATGAATGCTGGTTCCACTTCCAGAGGCCTCATAGACATCCCAGGCCCCCAACTGACACTCATATTCAAGGGCTTGGTTCAGTCCTATGCTGGTTCCCCAGTTGTCATACTTGGAAAGGGTCCAGTTTTTTATTTTTTTTAAAGAATGTGGGTACTGAATAAGTCAACATTAGAAAAGAAAACATTGTACAAACATATAAGTAATTTTCTTATTAGCAAATGGGAAAATTAAGAAAAAAAAGATATGGCATAAATGGATCTCCTAAGTACTTGACAACTAAATTCACTGCTCAAGTATATAAGACTCTGAGTGCATCCTATGTATCTATAGCTATGTAGAATGACAGGCTACATGCCATTAATTTACTATGAAACTTTGTGCATTACTTTTATTCATTTTGTGCTTCAGTTGTCTCATCTCTAAACCAAAAGCAGCAAGAGAACAAAAGACTCTACACATGTATTCTGACTTAATTATCACAGTAGCTCTATCTTAATTTTATAATTGGAAAAGGAGAGACAAAATTTATGTTACTTGAACAAGGTTATCCTTCTAGGAAAAGGTTGAGCCAAGATTTGTTAAAATCTATGGCCCTAAGCAGCAAAATACTATCTTTCACAAATGTTGATAATACTAACCAAAATTATAGTATATTATGAATTTTTATCATTTTTTATTTTAAGATCAATCTTTTCTCATTTTACACACCAATCCCAATTCCCACTCCCTCTGCTCCTCCTGCTACTCATTCCTTCCTTTTACCCCACCTCCATCCACTCCTAAGAGAGGGTAAGGCCTATCATGGGGAGTCAAAGAATTCTGGCATCTTACTTTGAGGCTAGACCAAGGCCTTCTCCTTCTATATCTAGGCTGAGCAAGTTATCCCTCCCAAGAGAATGGGCTTCTAAGAATTATTATGAATCTTAAAAATAGTCAGAACAGCAGCTGTCGCTGGAGAAGATATCCCATGCTGGTACTAAAACAGTGGCTACTAGACCATTGCAGTTGTGTTTGTATTAAGAGCAGCGGTAGTGGTTGTAATGTTTCTTTTTGCACCTGAACCTTATTTGTATTATATTAGAATCATATCCATAATACATGTATTTCTTCAGTAAATATCAGAGTTCTCTGTATGTCAGACCAATTGCTCATTCTGAGGGTACTGTGAAGAACAAAACAGGTAAGATTTTTGCTTTGATGTAATTTTTTTCCTCATTTTACCTTATATATCCTGTCAGATCCATGTATCCAAACTGTCTCTTTGCAGTCTTAGCCTTTCAGAAGTCTTCTTTAATCTGAAATTTTATCAAATCTGGTTTGTTCACCCTTCTTCTTTCTATGTTCCCATTCCCACATCCTGTCCTTCCTTCTCCTCCTGCCATACTGTATCCTTCCCCTCATTTACCATTCTGTATCAAATTCACATTATCATTGGCAAACTAGTTCTCTACAAATAATTGTTCAATCTTTTTGTATACACACCCCCTCTGCAATATTGCCTCAAAATTCTAAGGAGGAAAGATAAAAATCTCACAAAGAAGGAACCAAGGTCCAGATTGGACAACACCTCAGACAGGCCCTCTAATGGTCTTCCCAAATGACTTATGGGGGCTCACTCAAATTAAATACATTTCTTTCCTCAACTTATCTCTTTCTATAGCAAATTCTTCCTTGCTAGGAATATTGGAACATTCTCCAAGTGTTGTGCATGTGAGTTTGCCTATGTGGGCACAGCTGGGGCAGAATGGAGTGGGATGTACTAAAAGCATACTCAGTCTCCATAGCCTGTCTTGAACTGACAAATACAATTTCAGCCTGTCAAGAAGCTGCCACACTTCCTCAGTCAGCTTCAAGAGATTCTGCAAGGTATTTGTCACCAAATTGAAGTTTTTAATAATGTCACAGCCCTGAGGCTAGAAGCAGCTGAACAGCTTTGGAATCAATAATGGTTTGTCCCCCCACTGGAGCAATAGCTCGTCCTCACATTCTCTATTGCTACCCATCCCCATTTCCATCCTTGATTTCTCCTTTTCCTCCTCTTCTGTTTGTTTAGACAAGTTCCATCTTCTGTAGATCCTACCATAGGTCCAAGCTGATTATCAACCATCCAACCAATGTATTGGCAGATAGTTAATAATAAAACTACTCAAATGGTAAAATTAATTAAAGTCTTAACAGTATAAACTATGCATTCTAGATTGTATAACATATTAAACACTCCCATTCCAAGCACAGAGGAATAAAAAATAAATTTGAGATCAATAAAGCTTCTCTATTAAATTTTCTGGACTGCATTCCTGGATTTGTAATTCTAAATACTTTCTTTTGTATAGGTTAAAGATGAATCAAGACATTTTACTCTACTTACCTTATGTACGTTTTCAAGTTAATTAATGGGCAAGCAAAGTGGCTCTTATTCAGAAATTGCAGTGTTTATGCACGATTTTAGAGTATTAGTAACAGTTGTGTTGTGTACTGTTGGCTAAGCAGAAGCTGTCTCAGCACTGATAATGTGCCTTACTCTAAAAAAAAATTAGAAAATATTTTTCTATTAGGGACATATATCTCAATTTTCTTTTATCATGTATTTTTTTTTGTTTGTTTGTTTTGGAGGATAGAACTCAGGGCCTCTCCCACATATCAATAGGACTTTTACCACTGAGCTACAACTCTAATCCACATATATCTATTTTATGAAACTTCAGTATGGAAAGAGTAAAACAGATTTTCTTCATATCTAGCTAACCATATCAAAATAGAGCAAAATAAACTGTCAGTTCTTTAGGCTCGGATGTCTACCTTTAGCCCTGTTTATTTCAACAGCTCATCCATTTTTGTTCATTTGTTCAAGAGAAAAGGATGTATGAACACAGAATATATTATAAGAACTTAAAGCATAAAATATGACCATATAATAATGTGCATTACTATTTCAAAATAACTACTCTGTGCTGGAGTGAGAGAAATTGTGTGTGTATGTGTGTGTGTGTGTGTGTGTGTGTGTGTGTGTGTGTGTGTGTCTGTGTGTGTGTGTGTGTGTCCATGTTGTAGGCAAAATTATCAAGGCTTATGCTGAACTCCAGAATTTGTTTCATGTATTTTAGGCTTGATAAATAGTTACAAGTCTTTAAATGATATGTAAATCTTGGCTTCTTTAATGATTGTTCCATTGATATAATAACTAGTCTTCTAAGAGCCTCGTATATATTAGATTTAGAAAAAATGCAAAATAAAAAAACTCTGATAATTCAACTCACACAGGAACCTTAACTTACTCACACATTGCCATAATATTTATTGCTTGCATATACATATGTTCACAAAGTGTCCACAGGTATTCAGTACATGTATATATGCATTTGTATAGAGTGTCAAGAAGAAAATGGACTTTGGACAAAATAGCACTATTTAAATGCTCACTTCTGCCACCAACTTGAAATGTGATCATAGATGGGCAAGAAAATTAATCACTTTAATCATTAATTTCTTTGTGTGTGGAACAGGAATAATTCATGTCTCAGCAGCTCTTCAACATTAAATAAGAAAAAAAATATTTCAATGTGAAACTTAATTGTATGTCAGCTCTCTTCTTCCCTTCTCCCAGAGGGAGTTTGGCATTTTAGTGTAGCAGAGAGAATGATCTAGGCCATGTCAGTTAGTATGGCTCTGACCCAAGTTTAATTCACAAATTTGTTGAAACCCTAGGGCTGAGAATTATCTCTGAAGTTGATCTACTCTGTGTCTTGGAAAATCCCTTTACTTCTTTGGATGCCAGTCTTTTCATCCACAAAATAGATCAATTGAACCAGATAGCCCTGGAGCAGTACTTTTGCACGCATAATCTGTGATTCTCTACACCATTCTTTGTGTTTCTCTGCTGTACTAAGAAATAAAGCCTGCATATATTCCTTTTGATAATATATTGTTTTAGTACAGTTTAATAATTTCTGCTTTCAAATAATACTGAAACTAGAATAATGTTCAATTAGGCACTTAGTAATAGCTGTGGACTTCATTGCAATTTATGTTATTATAGCCTCAAGTCTTTTAAGGGAAGGTAAATTGGCAAAATGCTGTCCATCAGATATATGGAGAACAAAAATTATTTTTTGATGCTTCCTAGGACAAGGCTTCTCATTTTGAGAAAATGGAAATGTAAAACTGAAGAAATGGAGGATTTGGAGTTATGTCTAGTGTGCATTAGAGATAAAAGATATCTTAGAAACATCCTTTCCAATGTTCTTAAATTATATGACAATGTCTGAAGTAGTAAATGGCTCTTTCCTCAAACTATTAAGTGTAAGATGTTGACAGAAAGTGAAGGTGTCTTTATGCCATGCCTTGTACATTACTTCCTCACAGCACATTGTGTCAGGAGGTGGAAGGATATATGCAAGGGTAAGTGCATATTTGTTAGTCTTGTTGAAGACTGAAGTTAAGGAGGTTGGATACAAAAGCATAAAACTGAAATATCATTTTAGCATTAATGCTAAGCACAATGTTGAATCCCACCAATCTCTTTTGTTCTCCTAGGAGGGAAAGGGTACAAACATGAGGAGACAGGAGAGGATAAGGAAAGTCAATGGAAGCAAACATGACAATGCGCAATGATATCTATGCATGGAAATTCGTGTCATGTTCAAACCCAGTACTTTGTACACTAACTAAAAGAAATTATTTAAACACTTACAGAAGTAATGAAAATTAATTCGTCACCAACTTATCCACCATCATAGAGCCCTCATTTAGTAGCTGATGGAAACAGAAGCAAACATCTACAACTAAACACTGAGCTGAACTGGAATACAGATGCAGAGAGGGAGGGCAAGACCAGGCTGCAGAAACACAGAGAGACAGCTGACCTGAACAAGGAGGAGCTAATGGACCCCCAGACTGATAGCTGGGAAGCCAGCATGGGTCTGACTCAGACCCCCTGAACATGGGTCTCAGTTAGAAGGCCTGGACAGGCTAAGGGACCTCAGACATTGGAACCAGGATATATCCCTTGCACAAAAGTAATTTGGAGACACATCCACCATGGAAGGATACTTCCTTAACCTACAGACAGGAGAGAAGGCCTAGTCCCTCCCCCAAATGACTTGACAGGTTTAGATGACTCCTCCTGGATGGCATCACCCTACATGTGGAGTGGGGGTGAGTGAGAGGAGAGGGTAGTCAGGGGGCATGGAAGGGTGGGAAAGAGGGAGGGAAAGAGAACTGGGATCAATATGTAAAATAAAAATATAAAAAAGTGGGAAAAAAGAAAATTAATTTGTCCTGGAGGCATAGTTTTAAAAAGACCTGTTGATTTTATTTCTGAAGCACATTAACATCTCTCAAATTTAAATTTAGGTATGGGTTAGGTAAAGTGTGAGTATAAATCAGGAATTAACAGTGTAGTTCCTTAAATGTATTCTGTTGTTTCCCAATACATACTTGGTAGTAATGATGGCATGACCTTTATTATAGTGAATGAAAAATATGTATCAGATATGTGAACATGTATGTAACATAGAAATATACACACATATGCATATATACATATATTTATATATTTCAAGAGATTAAACCAATGACTATATCATATTAAATCCTAGTCATTTTACTCATTGACCTATTGAATAAACCATAATTCTTCTTCCCAGTCCTTTCAGAGTCATGAAGAACTAAATCCAGTTCCTGCATATATGTTTTATACTGGGTAGAAACATCGTCAAGAGGGAAATATAATAGCAAATTTTACACATGACCATTTCTGTGAATAAAAGGAAATGACTTTCATATGTTACATGGGTCCTAGACAACTCAGTTACTGTATTGGCTAAAGATGTATTATTTTCCTTAAAGCCTTTCTTGGATCAGAGAACACAAAATGGTGATAAACATTTTCTCTGAGGGAAATAGCATGTTATAAGTGATTTCATAGGGAACACAGGAAAAGTGAGGGAGCTGTAATTAAGGAGAAGGAAAGGAGATAAATGCAGAAGGACCGGGAAGGGCAAAATAAAAATAATGATGTCTCAAAAGTCATAAGGAATAATAAATACTATTAATGATTTACCTAAAATACTTAAACATAAGTCACCATATAAATATTCATATACCATTTAATGAAATTTCACCGTCTTTGCTGACAATGTTCCTTCCAAGATCCAAAGAGCATCTAACATAAACCTCAAAACCAGACATCCTAGGCTTCTTCTGAGTTGTTGGCCAATGTTGCACATGAGATTCCTAAAATATTACAGTCCATTTCTATTCCCTAGTTTATACTCCAAAGTGGGAGAAACAAGGGTACTTATTGTTGAAAATACTGTGCAGTTCAGACACTGGGCCCAGGGATTCCTGACCTATAACTGATTGAAAGTCTCCTCCATGAGCACTAGCTTTCATGGTACCAGAAAGAGCCATGTGTGTTTCCAAAGGAGAGAAGCAACTAATAGTGCTATCTGGATATGATGCCTATGAACCACAACAATAACCAGGGCAATATGACAAACTTTGGGTGTAACTAAAAGTAGTGGTATGCATACTGTGGTGGTAATCAACAGTTCTCTAATTGGACTTAAGACCCACTCAACAAGAGGGAAAACATGCTTGCATTGAAAACTTAGCCAGTTACCCAGGTCTAGTGAAGTAATGGATCTTGGAGGAGTACCTGGGAGTAGTAACCACAACCACTTTACTAACCCAGCACAGTCCCTAGTTATATGCTAAATAGTTGTCTTTACACAAAGATAAGTGCACATCTCACCCCTCAACAAGGAAATTTCTCTTTGCAACAAAGATGATTAAAGAAAATCATATTCAATCAATATGCAGACTAGTGGAAAGCAACCCCAATGGAAACATATCAAACACAATTTATGTACCTAAAACTCAGACATTATTGCAGAAAGGAGGATGGAAAAAACATTTTAAGACACAGAAGATAAGTAAGTTTGCCATAAGATTGTGTCTCCTGGGAATATCAGAAGCTACACTTATAAAATCTCTCCAAAATGGCTACCTAAACAAGGACAACAAACAGCAAAAGACATGCTAATTGGGACACTGGAAGAGGCCTCGATCTGAAACAAAGAACTATGGGCAGCTAAGGAATACTGAGAATAGGATGCCTGCTAGGAGTGGGAAAGGGACAAGGATTCTGGGGAAAATGGTCGCTGCCATATGAACATGTATTATGATATGCACCCACACCCGTTAATTCTAAAAGGCCGAGAAACTCCTGAAGTTCCTTCTTTTAGATTTTCCAACAATTGTTACTACCTTTCCTTTACATTAAAAACAAAAACAAAAACATTCTGGATTTCCTTCCATTCCTAAGCCTTTTTGTTTGACAGCTGTTGATTCAGGGAGCTAACACTTCATAATGTGGTAATGTATCCTTTGAGTGACAAGGAGGTAGATATTGCAAATGTCATTAGCAGACTGTAAGACATGATATTTGAAGGAACAAGGAAATCTCCAAGTGCCCTTCAAATCATTCCACATAAATGACTCTCTGGCCTGTCCCTGCTAAATGCGTCAGTAAAAATTTTAAACATCACTGATGGTGACTCACTCTGTGATTGCGTAGATCCAAAAATAGGAAGCAGCAAACACGACTGTCTGTGTGGTCTTTTCGCTCTGTTCTTTCAGCATGTAACCTGCTGAAAAGCTTTGGACAGTGTGTGTGTATTAGTGTGAATGTGCTTACGTGTATGTATGTGATGCTCAGTGTTTCTATTTTAAAACTACCTTGTTTATTAACCACTGAGGCTTATCCTTCAGGGGACAGAATTATTGACAAGACTCTCAGTATAGATTCTTAGTGTTAAGATTACTTCTATTAATACATAAATAGGCATTTCTCACTGATACATCACAAACTAGCTTCCCTCAGGAAGATGACAGCAAAATTCACTGGAAAATGCTGCAGGATTTTCAACAGAAAAAGTATCTGTTGTGGGTTATTAGGCTTACAAATGATAAGAGCTGTTTAAACATAAATAAATTCTATTGTGAGAACTGATGAAAAGAAAGGCTTGTTTTAGTGTATGAGTATGTATATATAAATAATACTCTCCAATAAATTTCTTTCATTTTGCTTATAAAACACAGAAATTGGGTATCAAAGCATGCAAGAAAAATGAGAACTGTGTGGAAATATACTCAGCTTTTCACATCTACAAGTTACCTATCTAAATTTAAACTCTGGTTGAAAATATTTGGTAAAAATTCTTTCTATCCTGAACACATACAGATACATTGTTTATTGTTTCTGCTACAATACAGCAACAATTATTTATGCCACATTTATATTGCATTTGACATGGTAAACAATCTAGAGAGGATTTAAAGTGTATGAGAAACTCTACATACATATTATGTTGTTCTTTTATAAATAATGAGAGCTCATACAAGTTTTAGTATGTACAGGGCATCTTAAAATCAATCTCTGGTGAATACATGGGGCAGTGATACTGTGGAGTTGGGCAATGATTTCTCCAAGATGAATTATCATAGAGACTTTTTCTTCTTTCTTTTAAATTTGTTTATTTAATTTAAAAACAATCTTATCTTACATATCAATCCCAGTCCCCTCTCCCTCCCATGCTCTCCATGGAACCCCCATCTCACACCCTGTCCATTCCTAAAGGAGGATGAGGCCTTCCATAGGGGATCATGAAAATCTTTCACATCATTTGAGGTAGTGCCTAGACCCTCATCCCTGTATCTGGGCTGTGAGAATGTTTCTCCATGGGGAATGGGCTCCCCAAAAGCATTTGTGTAATAATGATAAATACTGAGGTCCCATAGAATGCCCAGGCCTCCTAACTGACACCCATATTCAGAGGGCTTGCTTTAGTTCAATGCTGGTTCCCCACTTACTCAGGTCAGCTGTTTCCTTGGGTTTATCCATCATGGTCTTGACCCCTTTGCTCATCACTACTCCCTCTCTTCAACTGGATTCCAGGAGTTTGGCTCAGTGTTTAACAGTGGGTGTCTGCTTCTGCTTCCATCAGCTATTAGGGGAAGGGTATTTAAGGTAGCCTTTCCACTATTGCTTAAGATTGTTAGTTTGGGTCATCCTTGTAGGTCTCTGAACATTTTCTTAGTGCCAGATTTCTCTTTAAACCTATAATGGCTCCCTATGTTAAAGTATCTCCTTTCTCATTGCTTCATTATTGACATTAATCTCATGTTCATTTACAGCAAATCACTTTTTGCCCCTAGTGCAAACAGCAGTGAATCTGGCAGAATAAGGCTTTTACCAAAAGCAAAGAGACCGAGTGAGAAGATGGGAGTTGTTGCAGGGATCTGCCCATGTATCATCCCTGAAGAGATAAAGAAGACATTTGTGGAGCATTAACTTGTAGGCACAGAATTGTAAATTACATTGTCTATAAATCTCAGTTCCCCATGAGTGAGGCTTATTCCCAGGCACGAAAGCCAAAAAAAAAAAAAAAAAAAAAAAAAAAAAAAAAAGAAAGAAAGAAAGAAAGAAAAAGAAAAAGCAAAAAGAAAAAAGTATCTCTTTTCTCTTTTCTTGCTATGTTCTATATTTCTCCCCACTCAGTCTTCCTGATCCCTCATGGTCTCCCTACTCCTCTTCTCCACTTCTCTGTTTCTTACTTCCATCCCCCTATGCTCCCAATTTGCTGAGGAGCTCTTGTCTCTTTCCCATTCTCTGGAAGACCATGTGTGTCTCTCTTAGAGTCCTCCTTGTTTCCTAGCTTCTCTGGAGGTGTGGATTATAGGCTAATAGTCTTAGATATTTTTCTTTTTAATGATTCTTTTACCATTTCAAATTTCTCAAGCCAGGCAATGTTCTTTACACACTCCAAAATCTACTATTCAGTGACAATGATGCTGTTCCTAGACTCTATTAGATGCACCTGCATTCTAAAGATTAATCCCATTTTAAAAAGTTTGCTGACTAGTTAAAAATACATTTCACTGATTTAATATTCAGACATTTTTGAGCATACACTTTATGTACAGTCTAGTACTAAATTGGAGATACAGAGAGATTAAATAGAACAATGATGTCTAATTACTGGAGTTTGTGAACTGATGGAGAGCCTAACATATAGCACCAGTAGTAATGGACATAAACTAGTTGGGTGCTGTGGAAGCACTGAGAAGTCAGATGGGGGAAAAAGTTTACAAAATAATTCATGGGGACATGATACTTTCTTCTCTGTTTTATATTCAAGATATCATTTTCCAGGTGCCGTTTATATAATATGGGTTTTACAAAGGCAAGGAGGCATGAGCAAACATAGAGCAATGAAATAATGGAAAGTAATTTTAAAAAATATGGTTATCAAACACAAAGAAGGTGCCAAAGAAAATGAGACATTGGCCTAGATACTGCTGTGACATTTGAAAGAGTGTGGATACACTTCTATGTAACAAAACTCCTCTGTGTGTTTTCATTCTAAACTGATTACTCTGATTACAACAAAGAACGAACATTGAATAGGGACAAGACTGTTGGCAGGGAAACAAATTAAGGGTTATTGTAGTAATATATACAGGAAGATGATGACAGTCTGAACTAGTCAGTGACATTCTAAACAGAAGCAGATAGAAAAATGGAAGCTGACAAACCAAAATGATCCCTTACACAAAACTGATAATTTGTACATGTGAGTTCATTATTTACTTATATAACAAGTTAAAATACCTATTTGAAATTGGGGCTTACATTATTCCAATTTTCAGGGCACCAAGGAATTAAATAAACTAAAGTAGGGAGGAATAAAATCCACATATTCTTGTTTCAAAGATGTTTGATTCCAGTTAGGTGCTAAATACCAAAGGTATATGATATGTTAATGTATTTGTCATGGAAAGAGGATGCAGAGTTGTGGGAAAGTAGAAGGGAAGGATGCTTCTCAGGCCCCTAATTTGGAATGTTCTCACCTCATCAATATGAAAGAAAAAGATATGGTGGTCTGGAAATAAGCTCTTATTTATACCCATTAACTCTATCAACTACCTAAGTAGAGATCTGTCCTGGATACAGACATGTATAAATAAGGGAGTTATTGCTAGTAGTTAAAAACATGGGTAAAGACATCAAGAAGGATATCTAAAAAAATCACAAAGTTAAGTAATACCCTGGAATCACCAATTTAAAAATCATTAGATTTAAGAGGGTTTCATGTATATTGATGAGGAAAATCTATTCAGGTTGAAGAAAATTCAGAGGAGAGAAGATTTAATGTAAGTCAAGATGACATTTTCTTAAACAAGTTCCTGAAATGGTAGGATAAAAAACAAGATTGAAATGGACTAGAGAATGAGGAGGAAATGAAGAAATTGGGAATGTAAATGACAGAATGAAAATATTATTTTACAAAGTATGTTGTAAAAAAGAGATGCAATGATAAGAAAATGGAAAGGGGTTGAAACATGAGTATTGTAACGGTAGATATTTAGCCAAATTTGGCAGTGCAGATAGTATTTTTACTTTCAGGGAGCAAAAGAGGATGATGAACTTGAAAGCATCCTTTAATATAAAGCAAGTTCCAAACCAGTCAGATCTTGTTTTAATAAGTAAAGATATTTGAGGATGGATGAATAGATGGATGGATGGATGAATGAAAGGATGGATGAATGGAGTGATGGATGGATGGATTCATGGATGGATAAGTAGGTAAATGGATGGATAGATGACAGACAGATAGACAGACAGACTGATAGATAAGCAGAACCAGGAAACATAATTAATATGTAAGACAGAGGTAGAGTTATACAAAATATAATGTTGAAAGAATGAATGGAATGAAAACAGTATGTGAGTCAACTTTCAAGTTTCTAGGGTTTTTTTTTTTTTTTGATGTTTTGTTTTTTTTTAAGTACTGTAAATTGAACTTTGTGTTTTGCTCATTTACATATGCTAGGCTGAGCTACATTATCAAGCCTCATTAAGAAGGAGACCTCTCCTCATTAAAAGGATGAGAGCAAAGGAAAGATAGACAAGCTCAAGATAATATCTTTTCTGAGTAACATTAGAGGTAGTAGATTAAGTGATTTTCTGTTAAAAGATTACTTTTTGATTAGTTAATAACCAGAATGTAAGTGATGAAGTAGAAATTTTAAAGACTAGTGTAAAATTAGTAGTAGTTGATGTGTATGTTTAAGAGAGAGAAAGAGGAGAGATTTGTGACACTTGAAAGGATTTACAGGCAGAAATGAGAGTCCAAATCAAATTGTAGGTAATGAACTTGTATGATCATCAATTTACATAGTTTTTCATTTCAGGAACAAATGTGTACATACGGAAAATAGAATTAATAATTTAGGTTAAGTTGAGATTTTGAAATACAATTGCTAAAATCTGGCTAATGTTATTATGTGTCAGGAAGGGTGTCATGAACTGTCTACAGATTGATTCATTTTTTGCTGTGTATACACACATAAAAATGTATTTCTGTAGTCACAGTTGTTTCTGATATTTAGAAGACCAAAGAAAAAGAGTTAACATAACTCAGCCAGCTAGACAAGACCTAATGCTAATTATACAATCTAGGCTTATATTTTATCATAAATAGATAAATGAATATAAGTCAGCTAGAATCAGAAATGATGGAATAGTCAAAGGACTGGGCATTTTTATGAGTTGAAGAACAGGTATAGAAATGCAGGGTAAGGTAGCTAAATATATGCTATCACTGGAGAGAAGCAAGTGTAGCTTCATGTTTCCAGTTGGGAATACTTCTGAATGGTCATAAGATAACATAATAGCTTGCATGTGGGAAGAACCGAATTGAAATGCATCTAAAATCATTGAATACAGTAAAAGAAATAGTTTCATATTCATCAATAAAAATGAAAATCAACAAACTCGATGGCAGAATTTGACATGGTAAAGATGAAGTCAGATGCCAAAAATGACAGCAAGTACAAATGTCATAGATTTACTGGACAATAGTGATTGTGAGAGGTTATAAATATTATTTAGTAAGAAGTTTAGGTGGAGAGTGAAAGACTAATTTCCTGTAAATGAGAAATCCTTGGAATGTGGTATTTCCATCTACATCATAAATAGTTGAAGTTGATGATTCTGTGATTTTTCAACCAAACTATAGATTGATTCCCTATACTCCTTTGCCACTAAACAGGCTTGAATTCAATATAATCCCTCTGTCAACCATGAAGAGAAATAAACCATAAAAAGAATTGAAAATGCAAAATATAACCTCAAAAATGGAGTTTGAACAGTTTGAATTGCATAGTTAGACAATGTAGCTCTGAGAAGATATGGTTATTAAATGAAACTCATAATACAACCATGGAATACCTCCTTATGAAGTATTAGAGAGGCCACAGATGTATGTAAAAAAATAATACAAGATATTCTTCCCATTGACCTTAGCTTCTCACCTTAACTACATGATAATATCCTATTGATGAATTCATCATATATTTTAGCTACAGGATATGGTGAAATCAATTTCAAACTAACTGGGAAATTTTCTCTATGATGGCTAGTTTTTATACTGCTGGAAGGCACAAATCAGGCTAATGGAGAAAAAATGTCAATGGACTTACCCAGCAGTGGACACCATATGATACAACACCAACATGCCAAGCAATATGTACCTATTAATGCAATAAAATGACCTTTTTGGATAAGTAATCACTTTCAAACTCAAAGGAAAATGAAGAAATCAGGACTAAAGTGTAAAGTACAAGACCTAGATCAAATAAGCAAAAGATAAGGAAAATAAAAATAAAAAATAACAGTTGTTGAAGAGGCTTTCACTTTTCCATTGTATATTTCTCCCTTCTTTATCAAAAATCTGGTATCTCTGAGTGTGTGGGTTTATGTCCATGTCTTCAATTTTATTGCATTGATCAACGTGTCTGTTTTTACAGCAATACCATGTGTTTTTTATTCCCATAGCTCCAAACTACAGCTTAAAATCAGGGATGGTGATATCAACAGAAAGTTTTTCATTGTACAGAATTGTTATAGCTGTCCTTATTATTATTTATTTATCATTCTTTCAAGGTCTGTAAAGAATTGTGCTGGAATTTTGATGGGGATGAGTTGACTTTATTGATTGCTTTTGGTTAGATGATCATTTTTACTATGTTAATCCTACCAGTCCATAAGCACGGGATGTCTTACCATCTTCTGATACCCTCTTCAATATCTTTCTTTAAAGACACTAAGTTCTTTTCATACACATCTTTCACTTACTTGATTAGTTAACCTATACTGCTATAACTCTATGTACCCTATCTGAAATCAATATAATAAAACTTAAAATTGACAGCAAATATCTAGTAAGTACATGCTTATGGAGGATAAACAACTCATTACTGAATGATGCATGTGTTAAAGTAAAAAAATCAAGAAAGAAATAAGAATTCTCTAAAACTTAGTGAAATTGTAAACGTAGTATAACAAAGTCTCTGTGACATGTTAAAAGCTACCCGACAAAGAGAAAATTGTAGTCCTAAGTGCCCACATTAAAAAGACAGAAAGAGCAAAAATAAATAATTAATGATACAACTCAAATTTGGAGAGACAGGAGAAAATCAAATCTAAACCCATATGAAAGAAAGAAATAATAAAAATAAACAAAAAGTAATGAAAAAATTCACAACAAAAGAAACAATTATTTTGGAGATGAGAAAGACTATTGAACAGAGACAGCCTTGGCAATCTCTACATCTAACAAAGGATGAATATCTAGACTATGTGAAGATCTCAAGAAATAGAGTCAAAATGTTATCCATTCAAAAATGGGCCTGTGATTTGATCATAGAGTTCACAAAAGAGAAATAATTCCCTAGTTACTAAAGAAATTCAAATCAAAACAACCCTGGGATTTCATCTTACAAAAAAAAAAAAAAAAACAACAACAACAACAAAAACACCAAATATAAATAAATAAATAAATAAATAAATAAATAAATAAAAACAACAGGTACTACATGGGGTTATGGAGAAAGGGAAACTCATTCACTGTTGGAGGTATTGCAAATTGGTCAACCACTCACTCAGGAAATCTCTGTGGACAATTCTCAAACAAACAAACAAAAAATCACTAAAAATAAATCCACTGTATGATGCACTTCTACCACTCCTTGAAATTGCCTAAAGGACATCTAAAGGATGTCCCTGGTACATGAGCTGGTTTTTTGGAACCTGTTCCCTCTGCTGGGATGCTTTGCTCATTCTTGATGCAGCAGGGAGGGGCTTGATTAAGCTTCAACTTTATGTGCCTGGCTTTGTAGACTCCAGATAGGAGTCCTTACTCCCACTGAGGAGTTGGGGTGGGGAGCGAATGAATTGTTGAGAAGTGGGAGGAGCAGGAGGAGGGGAAGGAGGGAACTATATATTTGGTATGTAAACTAAATAAAAATTTTTAAATAAAAATAAATTTACCTAAAAGTCTTTGCATCAGACTCCACAGATACTTTTTCAGCTATATTCTTTTTTGGTTTGTTTACAATATGTTGGAAATGTAAACTACCTAAATATTCTTCAATTGAAAAAAATATGAAAGTACTGCACATATAGTATATGGGAGAGTATTCAGCTGTAAAGAGAACTGAACTCATAAAATGTGAAGGTAAGAGGAAGACTCCAATGAGATCCCTTTTTAAGAAAATAATGAGGGAGGGAGAGGGAACTGGGATCGACATGTAAAATAAATAAATAAATAAGTAAAAGAGAGAGAGAAAAAAAGAAAGGCAAGGTGATAAATCGAATGGCTAAGAACATAGATTCAAGGCACATGTCTTTAATCCCAACAGTCCAGAGACAGAGGCAGATGGATCAAGACCAGCAGGGTCTACACAGGGAATACCAACCTAGCCTATGCTACATGTGGAGAGCTTGTCTCAGGAAACTAAGCAAACAGACTCAAACAAGAACATAGATGCAAGTGAGTCATGGCTCCACCACTTATCAGCTGTGGAATTTGAAGCAAACTAGTTAGTTTCCCCTCTCCCTCCATTTTTCTATCTGTAGCTGGTAATTCTTGGGAGAGTAAATACATAAGCCACATGATACAGGACCCGACAAAGAGTATTATATAGACACTAGATAAAATTACTGAAAGATAAATCTAATAATCTAATGCCGTTGCCCTGTTTGAAATGGGCTTTCTGCACTGTAAGTGAAATCGGCTGCTGGTTGCTCCAAGCGACACACGTGGCTCTCCCTGGATCACCAGCCCTACAGGCTGTACCTGAAGGAATCCTTGATCCAAGACTATCCAGACTAAGGGCTTCCATGCCCCATCTCCACACACCCTCCTTGTCACGTCTTGATCTCTTTCAAAACATTTAGAATAATTTGTGGTTATTTTAGAGATCTATTTTCCTTTTAAATCTGTCTCTCTATGCAAACATAAACTCTATGAACACAGGGAATCACCTGCCTTACTCATGGTGACTACCCTTGTGCCAAGCATAAGGACTGCCACTGGATTGGGACAGGATCAATATCTGAATTACCAACAGAGCTTGTTGTATGCATAATCTAAAAACATCTATCCCATCCACTTCAAAAGTTCTCAAAAGAAGAGCAGTTACTAGTTTCCTACAAATACAATGAATGCACATAGGGAGCAAAAAACAAACAAACAAAAAAAAAAAAAAAACAAAACAAAAGAAAAGAAGAAAAGAATGAATGCTGAGAGCAAGATAAAAAGTGTTTCCCAGGGAAATGCACACCGATTGGTTATCTAATACCAAATGGTCAGCCCTGAAAACATACATACATGCAATCATGCAATATTAAAAATATACACACACACATATAGATAGTATAATGTATATATATATATAGTAATATATATATGTATACATATATATATGTATACATATATAGGGTAAGTTGTACTTATGTTTTCATAACTAGCTAGCTAGATGATAGATGGATACATGCATACATATATACATACACATATACACACAAACATACATATTTGTGTGAATAACTGATGAAAGAAAACAATGGGGGATGTATAGAAGGGTTTGAAGGATGGAACAGAAAATGTAATCGTAACCTCAAAAATAAATAATACAAATTTTAAAAATAAGTTTAATTTTCTCTTACTTCAAGAGGGAATATCCAAGACACAATCACAACCAAACAATACCCAAACTAAATTCCAACAAGGTTGCATTTCTATAGTTCTACCATGTTCATTATTCAGTTCTTCTCCTAGCCTTAGGCTGGCTCCAGGATATATCAGCGGCTGTCCTTGTTACTAACATCTCCAGAAATGCTTGGGTCTTCTGCTGCAACTTAAATTCACTTTCTCCTATAGCCTCACCTGAGCTATATTCAGGGATTCTAACCCTTCCACATGGTGCCAATTCCCAGCCTCTTTCCATTAAGCCTTCAAATATGGAGTTTTCACTGCTACCAAGACTCTATCTTCAGGAAGATCATCTCCTTGCCTCTCACAATGCAAAGTCTCAGCTACTGTCTATAACCCCTTCTTATCCCCAAATTCAATAGTTAAATGAGATTGGTGGCCACATTAAATACCATTCAGTAACTGATGGAAGCAGAAGCACAGATTCACAGCTAAGCACTGTGCCAAACTCCTGGAATCCATTTGTAGAGAGGGAAGAGTGATGAGCAAAGGGTTCAAGACCATGCTTAGGAAAGCCATAGAAACAGCAGAACTGAGTAAGTGGGAGCTCATTTAACTGATAGCTGGGGAACTCCCCTAAGACCGAACTAGGCCCCCTGAATGTGGGGTGTCAGTTGGGTGGCTTGGGCAGTCTGTGGGGCCACTGGCAGTGGAACCAGTATTTTTCTTTAGTGCATGAACTGGCTTTTTGGAGCTCATTTCCTACAGATGGATACTCTCTCAGCCTAGATTGAGGGGGAAAGTCTCAGTCCTGACACAAATGATGTGAGAAACTTTGATGATCCCACATGAGAGGCCTCACCTTCCTGGAGGAGTGGATGGAGAGTGGGATGAAGGAATGGTGAGGGGAATGGGAGGACAGGAGGAAGAGGGGACTGTGGTTTGTATGTAAATAAAGATTGCTTTATAGGACTGAAGAGAAAAATGAACCTAAAGAAGTGTCCAGAGACAAGACTGACCCCAACTAACAATTTGAACAACAGTGGAAAGGCTACCAAGAATGTCCTTCCCTGATAATGAGATCAATGATCAACTTATCTACCATCATGGAGCCCTCATCTAGTAGCTGATGGAAACAGAAGCAGACACCCACAACTAAACACTGAGCCAAACTGGAATCCAGATGCAGAGAGGGAGGACAAGACCAGGTTGCAGAAACACATAGAGACAGCTGACCTGAAGAAGGAGAAGCTAATGTGCCCCGAGACTGATAGCTGGAAATCCAGCATGGGACTGACTCAGACCCCCTGAACATGGGCCTCAGCAGTCTAAGGAACCTCAGACAGTGGAACCAGGATATATTCCTGGTGCACAAAAGGACCATCCGAACACATCCCCCATGGAGGTATACTCCCTTAACCTAGAGAAAGTAGAGAAGTCCTATTCCCTACTTCAAATGACTTGACAGATTTAGATGACCCCTCCTGGAGGGCATAGCCCTACATGTGGAGTGGGACATGGGAGGGGAGGGTGGGGGGTGCATGTGAGGGGGCAAGAGAGGGAAAAAGGAAGGGAGGTAGGAAGGGAGAGGGAACTGCAACTGATATGTAAAATTAAAAAAATAAATTAAATTAAAAAAAGAAATGAAAATAAAAGTTTGTTTTAAAATTAAATTTAAAAAGTTTTTTAAAAAATCAATAGTACCTGAGAAATTCTTACATATTGCCAAGTTTTGTTGCCAGCAACTAAATAACTCATAATTTCTCAGCCACACCTGATCAGCATCAATTATTCCAGTAAAATAAAGATTTTGCTTTAATGGTTCTAGTTTCTTTTAACCACAGCCAATCTGTCAACCCCATTTGATTAGAGCCATAGATTCTTAAACCTAAAAATATCAGCTCCATTAGAGTCTTTAAAGAGCCTTCAAACTCTACTCTGAAATTTCACGAGCCAGAACTCCATTATCTGCATTGCTCTCAACATTCTTATTCCTTAAAGATTAAACAGAACAGTTCACTAAGCTCTGAACACTCAATGGTTTTCCAGCCCAAAGTTCCAAAATCTTACCGCAGTCCTCAAAAAAAAAATATGTTTATGTGTGTCATAGCAATGCTCCACTTCTGTCTTAGGGTTTCTACTGCTATGATAAAACACCATGACCGAAATCAACATTGGAATGGATGGGTTTATCTCATTGTACAGCTCTCAGGTCACATTCTATCATTGAGGGAAGTTACTGCAGATATCAAGAGGCAGTAAATGGGGCAGAAACCATGGAGGAGTGATGCTTACTGACTTGCTCTCTATGGATTGCTCATCTTGCCTTCTTACAATGCCAAGGACCAATATCCAGTGGTGATATATCCCACAGTAAACTGTGTGGTCCCACATCAATCATCAACCAAGAAAATGCATTACAGGCTTGTCTGCAGGTCAGTTTTGTGAGGACATTTTTCTCAATTGATGTCCCTTTTTCCTAAACAACTTTAGCTTGTGGCAAAGTAACATAAATCTAGCAACACATGTGTGCTCTTCACATATTATTTTTGAAGTAGGCTATGTGTCATTGGAAAGTGAATAAAAGGCAAGTAATAGAAGATGATATATAATGAAGGGCCAGATCATATAATATCTTTGAACTCATTCCTCAAGTCATATATCTAGCATTGTGATATATATATATATATATATATATATATATGTGTGTGTGTGTGTGTGTGTGTGTGTGTGTGTGTGTGTGTAAACATTACATATATTAATATCTCTCATATAAGAGAGATTAATAATTTAACTTGTTCATATATAATAAATAAAAATCACATGAGAGTTGGACTTGAATATGATTATGTTTCTTGGTCTGTGTACTCTTTAAGAATTTTCTAGACATTACTTGCTTTATATAAATAAAGCAAAGTAATCTTGATTTTTAATGATACTTCTATGGGAGATATTTAAATGCATCTTTGCTAGACCAGTTGACTTCTTGATTGTGTCCAAAGGCAACTAAAAGAAAAAGAAAGGGCAGGAGTACTTAGAGTGTCCATCTAAACTGCTAATTGAGATCATGCTAGGCTCTCCTCTAAGTTACTTCATATAGCATAAAAATGTTTTCTCATGTTGCTTCTTGCCCCAGAATGCTCTATTTCACAGAACAGCTCTGGTATATATTTGCAAGAGAAGGTAACTGCAGCCTTTGGGCAGACCTAGGAATTTCACCATCTGTCAGGCATCACCCATCCAGCACAGACTAATCAATGAAATATTCTTAGGGACAAGAAGTAAATAATCCTAAAAGGGTATAAGGTAGTAGAAACTGCGGGGCACAAAAGTATGTTAAAATTCTAACAGGCAAATAAGTCTCCAGAACTTTTCTGACGTTCCACACAGCAAAAATGGTGTAATTCCCTTGCCTGAACCTCACAAATGGATGGACAATATTGACAAGGTCCCACACCAACTTGAAATTTTGTGTGTGTGTCAAGGATTACCTTGAGATCTATTTGGTTCCTTGTTGTTTATGTGGTCAACCAAACTGCTTTTTTGTCCATTTATTGGCTCATGTGAACATGGACCTAAACCCTCCATTTGCTGCTTAAGACCTAGTTTGGCCTTTCATCTCACAGCTGAACTCTGCAGCAGTGGTTCTCAAACCCTGACACCAGCAGCTCCAGCAATAGCTCCCTGCAGGCATTAGTCAGTTTGGTCATCTTACCATTACAGACTCTGCTCAGCTTCTAAACTGTCACCAACTCTGCTGTAGACTCTTTAATTTGTATTCATTTTGTAAATCACATATATGCATAGAGATATGTTTGCTGTGGAATCATAATAATCAAGATTAGAATAAAATAAATTTCCTTCACCTTGACCAGGATATCAATTTAGGTGGGATTATATGACAGATGTCTCTCATTAAACCTGTTGAACTTTGTAAACTTACGGTTTTGTGATAGATTCTGACATAGTGAAAAGACAGTGTATTCTTCTATGTTTTTGACAAAGTGCATTTGTGACACCATCTCATCTCTCTTCAAGGCTGAAAGTGAAGGAAAATCATTATCCTAAATCTGCAGACACTTTAGATTTCATGAATATCAAATCCTCATAAGACAGGCCAACCCCTCATGAGGCCAATTACCCACAATGAGAAAGCAACACCCTGGACTAGAAGTAATCATCTTGTAAGAAGTAGATGGATTCCCCCCCAAGCAATGACATTAATAATAATTCCATCAGACCACTTTGCAGAATCATAACTGAGACAATGATCAACCAGAACATACTTTTAACAGAACTGCTTAATTATAAATTCATCTCTCTTATTGTCCAGATTCTTCTGGTTTAAACCTGAAGCTTTTGTTGCATTCTAAAGACAAATTCAGGGGCATTGAGCTCTTTATTTTTCCTCTTCACAACACATTGATTAAATCTCTTTTCTCTGCTTTCCACCACTACACATCTCTTTAGAATAGGTGGCTGGTCCCAACCTGTTGAGATTGCTAGAGATGGAGCTTTTACCCCTAAACTCTGATTACACTTCCAGTACTAGCATTTTCTATTTCTGTGAAAATTGCAAAAGGTCTCCGAGTGGGAAATGGGGTTAGTGCGGAATTTAATGTGCAGTAGAACTCTGTTAAGCTCCAGAGAAAACATGCAACAAAACAAGGTGAATGAATACACATAAAAATGTACAGAGTGGGAACTGATTCATGCAATAGTGTTCGTGACAATACCTGTGACAAAGAGAAAAGAAGAGGAGACAGAGTTACAAACCATTACACAAAAAATGCTTTCAGAGCAGCAAAACCAGACTGGCAAAACAGGAAGGGGTCTAATAAACCAATTTCCTAACTCCTTGTATGAATATGGGCAAAGTGGAACACAGAGAGGGTAAAGCACTATCTCATTACCTCTGAACACATCTATATACAGGCAGAACTGACTTGGTGTGAGCTGTGCTTTTCTCATAATGCCAAAATAGATTTTTAAAGAAGAGCTTGAGATTTAGGAATAATAAGCAAATACTGTGAAAAAGTCTAACATGTAGGTAAAAATTACATTTTTATTCAGAAAGAAAAATTAAAGAAATGTAATAAAACCAACTCCTGTTTAATTTCAGGAACAACAACAGTTAGTAGGAAAAAGTAGAACATACTACCACTGTTAAAACTGCATGAAGAAATAATGTGTAGTTAACATGATATCCTGAGTACCCAGTATGGTGGTTCAAATTTATGATCTGAGCTCAAGGGTAATAGAAGCAGGAAGATCTGAAATTGAAGGCCACCATAAACTATATGATGCCTTATGTAAAGGGGAGTCTGACTTTGAAGAAAAAAAAGCAAAAAGGAAATTAATTAACTATAAGGAAGTTGGAATGAAGGAATCAAGCAAGAAAGCAAGCAAATAAGCGTAGCAGGGGTGAATCAAAATTGGGATAAATACTGGAAAATCACTTATCTAGTGCTTTGTCACAGTACATTGTAAACAGTGTAACTCTTGAGTTCAATACAACAATAAGAAGAAAAGAGATACTATGGTCATATGAGAAAAAGAAGGGAGTTTTGACATCTGACAACATCCATGGCTCTATTTATTTGTATCTAACAGGATCATCTTTAGCAGAGTGGTTTCTTTCCAAATGCCTGAGATAAAAGCTTTTATCAGCTAGAATTCTTAAGGACTTTGAGTAAGAGTAGAAAAAAGAACCCAAAGGATGAGCGACACATTCTCTTATCCTGGAATGAAAGAAAAATGAACTCAAACTGACAAGAATGTGAAAAGAAAGAAAGCTTTATATAAGTTGCTGACCACTGGACAAAATGATAGAATTATCTCACAAAAAGGGACTAGACAAGGTATATAAAAATTATGAAAGTACTTCTACTGCTCAAACTGTTAGTCAAGTATATTTTAATGAAATAATATTAATGCAAAGTACAGGGGGATATAAGGAATGCCATGTGACTAGAAAGATTTGTTAGCTTCCATCTCTTTCAAAAATTGTAAATACTCATTAATAGAGGTTTGGCAACAAAGACTATTTTTTCTCATTTTTATCATATTCTTTAAGAATTTCATACAATGAATTTTGGTCATCTTCATAATCCTCCCCAAGTACCTCCCATATCCACTCCATTTCCTACTCATGCAACCTTTTATTTTATTCAAGTGTGTGTGTGTGTGGGTGTACATATATATATATAGATATAGATATAGATATATATATATCATTGTCTTTGAGAACTTAATATTTGAGTACCATATCACGTAAGTCCTTCCCTCTCTCTTTCCAACACTTCCCATGCAATCTTCCAAATAACATGATCTCTTCTTTAATCATTATTTTTCATGTATATGCAAATATACAAACATGCATATGTAACCTACAGAGTCCATTCATATTTACTTGTATGCACAGGTGTTCAGGCCTAACCAGGGGCCACTTGGGATTGGACAAAACTCTATTGCTTAAGATACCACACACTTCAGACATAGGACTTGGAAGAATCAAATTGAAACTAACATGGATGCCTCTAAACTGAGGACTGGCTCTCATAACATCAAAAAGTATTATGCAAGCTTCCAAGGTAGAGGAGCAATCAGCAGTCCAGCCTAACTGTAAAGGCTAAGAACCTCAGATTAAGTATGTCATGGATTCTACATTAAAATCTACTACTATTATTCTACTAAAGAAATGTAGCAGCCAGGTTGAGGTGACACATGCCATTAATCCCAGTACTTGAGAGACAGAGGCAGGCAGATCTCTGTTAATCAGAAGCCATCCTGGTCTACAGAGTGAGTTAAAGCATAGATGAAGGTACACAGAGAAACTGACTCAGAAAAAAAGGAACATAGAAATAAAATAACTCCTGATGACACAGTGCTATACAAATATATCAGTGCATCCATTCAATCCTCATCAGTCTTCTCATACTAGTTGTAAACTAAAACAGAGACCTCAAATAGAATTTGTGCATAAAGTGAATCACTTTGGAACACTCATCCATAATTAGGAGAGTTTTATCAAACCCCCTCTCCTCTCAAGGCTCAGGGGTTTATGCAAAAGAGGAAGCATAAAGATAATAAGAGACACAGGTGGTGGATGACTTAGAGAACAGAGCATTTTACAAACAAAACTAGACTGATACACATATGAACTTACAACAACATGTACAAGGCCTGTATAAGTTCAAACAAGACAACATCCTACCACTGAGAAGAGACAGATCACATAAAACCCACCACTCAACTACAAAGCTATTACAAGCGACCTCCTCTGGGAAAAGAAAAAAGTTTTCTCATTTTCACCAATCACAAAACAGGGCAGGGTGAATACCCAGTAGTTGGCTAACACAAAATGGAATAGTGTGTGTGTGTGTGTGTGTGTGTGTGTGTGTGTGTGTGTGTGTGTGTGTGTGTGAGTGGTTGTGATGGTTTGCTTATTTTTCGTTTTTTGTGGGGGGAAATTTTATATGTTTAGAAAGAGACAAGAATCATGATGTTGTATATATAGGTGAATGGGAGCTTCTGGGAGGAGCTGAGGGGTGAGCAAATATGATCAAAATATATTGTATTAAAGTAATTAATGAATAAAGGAAAAGAAATATCATACCACATAATAAACATTTTACCAGCTTCTTCTAAAACTGTAAGCTTGTTCTCTGAGAACCAGCATTTCTAGTACTGTAAGATGACAAGAAAGTTGATAATAAAGGAAAACAATCAATAGTCATACACACCTTTGATATCTGTGAATTAATACATTTAATAGAATAACAAAATATCCCTAATGATTCAATAGTAACATTTATATCCTGGTGGCAACCAAAATCCTTGCAAAGGGAAGGATAGCTGGTGATGACATGGTTCTTAAAGAACCTGTTACTACCACTTTGCTAAACTAGTAAAATTCCTAATACATTATAAATAATTATCTGTACTACTATAGATAAGTTAAGCTCCCACCTTTTGTCTGAGAAGCTTCTATTTTGAGCAGCTGGAAAACACTATAGAATTCAACAAATGATCAAATTCCAAAGAACCATAGATTTTGAAATACCCATCTTTATCAGCCTCTACACATCAGTTTCAAACAACATCATAGAATAGGAGAGCAAAAGATAGTAAGAGCCAGAGTTCTAGGAAGTCTGCTTTGAGAATATGTCTTTTTAAAATGACATGGCGTGGCAGATTTACCCAGGAAATAAAAACAATATGGCAGCCTAAAAGGGAACTGAACAATGTCAACACCAGTTTGCATGTCAATATAGATAGAGGAAAATCACATTTGGCTCCATTCCTTAATGAAGAGCTACATGCAATTAGTAACTATTAAGAATTATATTTCCCCAAAGATGAGCCCCCTAATTTTTTAACCAACACCAAGTGGTCTGTCTTAAAAATATGTATATACCAATAACACTAACTAAACTTAGCATGTTGTGTTTTTATGTGTAAAATTAATAATTAAAGGAAAAGTGGCCATGTACCTGAAAGAGAGTGGGATGAGATGGGAGTGGTTGAAATGGGGAAATGATATAATTTATGTTAATATAAATTTAAGAATATATTAAGATGGTAAAACACTAATATGTTTGAATAAGCTCCCATAGCAACACAGTGAGTACTTGTTATTACAATGAATAGAAAAGTAGACTCAAGATAGACTCGTTATGTTAAAAAGATAAGAAAAATATAGAAATAATATTGACTTCAATCATATAATGTTTTATTGAAATTCTCATCTGCTTTTAAAAATAATTATGTAAAATAACATAATATATCAACATAATAAAGTCAATAAAGAGTAAAAGTTAGTACTCATGATATGCAAAGCAAAGTATATTGAGAGAAGATACAAAAGCTAAAACCTACAGTACTTGAATGTGGGATTCAGACCATATTTTTGTATAGAAAATATTTATGAATATTATGTAGCAACATGGGAAATGCTTATGCAAAATGCAGTGCTGAAAATTAAAATTAATAAAGTTTAACAATAAATATGTCTAAGCAAATAGATAGGGTTAGTCAATAGTGTATTTGTGTTTTCACATTTTTTTTCAAAAATTTCATACAAGCTTTTCTTATATTTACATTTTTAAATGATAATTATGAAGACTATGTAATCTGTAAAACAGTTATGATATATTCATAAGGTGTTATAGTATTTTTCTGATATTTTAAAGATCTAATTTTTGTTAAGTAAATAGTTTACTTGAGTATTAATCCATGCCAAAGGTGTTTCATGAAAACAAAAAGCAAATTTGTTGAACGTTCCAACAGTTGGAAAATATTTTTAAATTCAGATTGCAATGTTTCTTTCATTTTTTAAAATTAAAACAGGCCTTATAGTTTGTGTAACTCTGTGAGGAAGGTTTAATATTTAAGGAAATGATGCTGAAATATTGTCTAATCAATGTGTATAATATGAAAATATATCGATACAAAATATAACAGAAACATATGACATAGTTTCATGATCATATTTACTTAGACTTATAGTGTCTTTCCAATACTTTTTGGTTGCTTGCGTTTAGATTTTTATGGTGAAACTATAGAGCACTATGAAAAAAATACTCAGTTTAAATAAAGGGCAAATAAGAATTATAGAAATGTAAAAATATGTACAAATATAAATAAGAGACAATTGATGTCAAAAATAATTTTTAAATACACCATTAATTGGATGGAGTAAGAACTGTTTCTTTATACCCTTTATATCAGATTTTATTGTTACATACCTTTTTTTATTAAAATAATCCTTTCAAAAACTAAGTGATAAACTAAACTCTCTAATTAGGAATGCAAAGGGCAGGAGAAAAATTAAAATGCCATATATACATATATATGTGTATATATGGCATTATATATAAATATATATACATACACACACACACACATATATATATTTGTAATATGTGAACAAGTGAAACAAAGTTAAAGGAAAATACATCAAAATTATAATAATTCCTTTATTAGGGCTTTACAATTAGGGGTGTTATTTTTCTCTCCTTTATTAGCTGCAGTTCTGTAATGTGGTTATATTACTCTTATAATTAGAAAAAGAAATACGCACCCACAAAACAAAACAATACAAAAACAAGCTTTAGACAAGTATGTACAATCATGAATAAAATAATACGAATGGGGGGAAAGAGGTAGTGGCTATTACTGGCATTGGATAGTTTTAAAAAATTTGAAAATATCAAAGAAATAGATGTACCTGAAATCCAATATTAAACCCTTGTGCTTTTCCTGACATAAAAGGGATGAAATTAAATCAAATGGGAATGGATTGGTTTTCTATCTAGTACATATTATTTTTACCTAAGCTAGTAACATAGAAGAGAACAGTTGGAAAAAAACAAGCTGTTGCATGGCAAAAATAGCTATAAAATACGGGAAACCGAATTAAAGGCAAATATGTACTGAATGTCCCCTTAGTAAAGTTCACTATGACACATACACGGGTATGAGAAAAAATGAAGAAATATATATATATATATATATATGTGTGTGTGTGTGTGTGTGTGTGTGTGTGTGTGTGTGTGTGTGTGTGTGTGTGTTCACCTTCTCATTCAAGTAATAAAATATTGACATGTGTAATATCAAGAGCAACAAAGCTAAAGAATCCATGTATAAGCCTTACCACACTCTACATCCCCTCTCCTTATTTGTATAGGAAGCAATTTAGACATAAACAGGGAAAATAGTTGAAAGATTTCCAGAAATAAGGAATTCAAATCTAGCAAATCTTAGCTTTCTAGTTGGAGTATTATTTTGCCACACTACTTGGAAATCCATTCTTCATATCATACTTGAGCAGTATTTAACATAATAATAGCAGAAATATCTTGGGCAGCACATGGTTATTTATCTCACAAATGAGACAGATTTCAACCTATAAACACTTAAGAGGCAGGAGTCACTTATGACTTGGGTTCTTGTCTGTATACTGGGAAAATGGGGTTTGTTAAAACACAGTAAAAGATAATATTACCTGAGGTAAGCAAATATGAGAAGGATAATGATTGGTATCATAACATCCCATAAGGGTAGACTACAGCCATTTTGGTAGTCATTTCTCAGGGGAAAAAAAATGACAAGTCTGGAGTTACAGAAGTTGGCATTTAGATATCATCTAAATGCACTTTTATCATTTTTGTAGTTGTAGATTTTGTGAATCATAAAGCAGGAAAGATGCATCCAATATCTGCATAGAAAATAATAAATTTATTACAAAACCCTGGTCATCATAATAATCACTCAGGGCTGTCTTTCATATGCTATGAACAAATTTTTCACATAAAATACAAACAGAATATGTGAAATATTGAAGATTACTTAGTGATTTGTTAAAGGCAGAGATTAATAATTTCTGGGAAGCAGCCAAGATTATAATGAGAGAAAATTTATAAACACACACACACACATATAAAATCAAGGATATATTAAAGTCCATTTTATTATCCATATACATATTATGTTAATTCTTTATTTAGAGATTTCTAAATGCTTCTAAAACTTATAAAGTGACTCATTTCTTATTTTAATGTTAGGATAAACTTAGAACTAAACAGAGTCAAATTATCCTATAGAAAAGTAATTTGTTGAGAAAATTACAATTTTGTTTCAAGTGTTCTGTTTTTCTGACTACCTACTATTTATCAGAAAACATTCTAAGGTGGCAAAGCTTATAGCCTAATGAGGAACATAAAGATGTTAGCCACACAGTCTTGCCTGGTTAAGACCAATTTTTGTTTTTAATTTCAAACATAAATTACAGGACATTTTCTCTTTGAATTACAAAAGTGACTTTAAATATATTCTTTATGTTCCAATATATAGTGGCGAAAAGGGGGAAGATATGAAGCCAAAGGCCTCATTGGACCACTATAGATTAAAATATATATGAAATATTCATACTATTCACTGATAAGTCCATAAGTCTTATGTAATGAACAGTTTCTTAGCACTTGTAGTAGGGTAGTTTTTGACTGACTAGTCTGAGCACATTGTTTTGGGATTCTAGAGATCCTTTTCACAAGCTAGGTATTACATTCTGAGAAAAAGAAATGCACAATATTGTGACATCTGATTCAGGCAGTTCAAATTAATTACGCTAACTGAGTATATGTGAAGTTGTCTCTGACTGCCCTCTGTATCCGAGAAACATACCGCATGTAAATCTAATTTGTATTGAACTGAGAAAGACATTAGGAGTTGGCTAGCTCAGCCAGCCAAGGAAATCATCAATCTCTCCACTTTTCCTCCATTTGTTTCCTTTGTGTATACAAATACATTTAAAAGTTCTATACCCTTACTTTTGGTTTCAATAAATGTATAGTAGTCCAATACCATTGAGTATTATTGAATATTATTGTTCTTAATTTCATCATCTATATGGACCTTTCCTTATTGAAGTGTTCACACATGTACAGGAGTAAAGACACTATTATGGTGTTTCTGCAACCTGGTCTTGTCATCTCCCTCTGCATCTGGATTATAGTTCGACTCAGTGTTTATGTATGGGTGTTTGCTTCTGTTTCCAACAGGTATTAGAAGAGGGCTCCACGGATAAGTTAATTGTTGATCTCCTATCCGGGAAGGGCTCAAGTTGTTAGTTGGAGGCAGTCTTGTAGATCTGTAGACTTTTCTTTAGGTTCAGTTTTCTCTTCAAACCAATAATGGCACCCTCTTTTATTCTCTCTCTCTCTCTCTCTCTCTCTCTCTCTCTCTCTCTCTCTCTCTCTCTCTCTCTCTCTCTCTCCCCCCCCCTGTCTTCTATTCCTACCCTGACTCAATCTTCCTAGTCGCACATGCTTTCCTCTCATCCCCCTCACTTTCTCCTACTTCTCTCTCCATTCACTGCCCCCACCCATTTCAATGGAATACTTCACTGCAGAAAAAAATAATGGAATCTTGAAATTCACAGGCAAATGGATGGCACTTGAAGAAACCAGCCTGAATGAGGTCACCCAGTCACAAAAAGAGGAACATGGTATGTACCCACTCATATATGGATTTTAGACCTAGAGCAAAGGATCACCAGCCTATAATTCACACCACCAGAGGAACTAGGATACAAGGTGCATTCTAAGATATTCATATAAAGTCCCTCACAGAAGGGGGAAGGGACAAGTCCCCCAGAGCACAGGGGAAGTGGGGGGGTTTATTCGTTTCTTACTTCTCCTTTAATATTTGGGTCCATCTTCCTGTTTTGTTTTTCTCTTTTAGTTAATTTGTTGAAAGAAATTTGTTTTGTTTCTAATAGTAGTCATCTAAAAGAAGACTATTTGGAATTTTAACTTGTGTGGAATTATATTAGAAATATTAAGTCACACTCAGGACATACTGAAATAAAAATGTGGAAGGTGCTATAATCTGTACTTAAAGCCTCCAAGATGTCTGTAAAGACCTCAGTCTATAAGCAAATGATTTGGGTGAATAAGATAGGAAGATTATTATAGAATAACATCCAGTTAATGCTGCACAGTAAGTGCCAGGGTGGCTGTTGTTCCTTGGAAAAACCAAGCATGAAAAAAGTAAAGACTCCACGTAATTTTAATTTAAGAATTTAAAAATATTTTGTTGAGATAATACTTAATATACAGTATATTACAGGTACATAAAATAGTATAATTAAGATAGCATACTTATCACTCCCCAATGTTCCCTTATATCCCATTGTAGCCCCTCCTATTCACACCCCTTTCTCTAACAGCAAAAAATCTAATTGTATTGGGTATAGTCAAGGTGTGTAAAATTTCTTTTTAATTTATGAGTTGAACTCATAATTAAATGTGCTATTTTACATAGCCACCAATTGTCATTTTACAAACACTGTACTGAAAACTTCCTTTCTACTTTCTATTGAAATTCACTATGTCCTGAACTGGCCATCTACTATAATCAGTGGGCTGACTACACTAATTGTCATCAGAGGACCTTCATCTAATAACTGACAGAAGCAGATACAGAGATCCACAGTTAAGCACTGGGCCGAGCTCTGGGAGTCTTATTGAAGAGAGGGAGGAGGGATTGTGCAAGCCAGGGAAATCAAGGTTATGATGGGGACTCCCACAGAGACAGCACCTGAGCTTTTGGGAACTCATGGACTCTGGACCAAGAGTTACAGAACCTGTATGGGACTGAACTAGGCCCTCTGCATATGTGAGTTTTATAGCTTGGTCTCTTTTTCAGACTCCTAGTAGTGGGATCAGGATCTATCCCTGCAATTTACCTTCTGGGAATCTGTTCCTCATGCTGAATTACCTTGCCCAACCTTGATACAAGGGGAGGAGACTCAACTTGATGTGCCATGCTTTGCTGAAGCCCATAGGAAGTCTGCCCTTTTATTAATGGAGATGGAGGAGGACAGGAAAGGGAGTGGGTAGATGGGAAGTGGCAGTTAGGGTCTGGGAAGAGAGGAGATAAGGGAAACTGCGTCGGTATGTGAAATAAATGGGAAAAAAATGTTATTTAAATAAAATAAACCACAATTCCTAACTTGAAAAACCACAAAATTGAGATGAAACCAAACCAAAACTAATACTATCATGCATTGCATATCCCACTGTATTCAAAAAGAAGAGAGATTACCCTAGAAAAATACCCATTTCCTTGGAAAACTTTATGTACCCTTTTTTGACAATGAGGAAATAAACATTCACTGATGGCACCTGTTGGCATTGGAAAAAAAAGCAACTGATTATGGAGGATACGCTATGAATTACAGTGCCCTTAACATACATTATGTGACTAGTCTGATTCATCCTACATAGCTATAATTGATTTTTATCTCTGGACTTACCTCTTCTGTCCTTGGTAACCAGAAATTTATACTATTTCCATGTTGTTGAAATTTTTCTTACATTTCATATGTTTTTTCTTAAAAATAATACTGTATTTGTCATTCTAAATCTCGGTAATTTCAGTCAGCTAGTATGCACATTATCAACTTGCTTTTTCAGTTTAAATTGGTTTATTCTTTTTAAAATTAGTTCTTTGAGAATTCTGTGTAATGTATTTTGATCATATTCATTCCTCTTCCTCAAACTCCTCTTCCACCCCCTACCTTACATGTCCAACTTTCTGTTCTCTATTTTAAAAGCCATCGAGTCCTATCTGCATATTCATATTTTTTCGTATATACTCAATTGTTTTAAATAATATGACTTTTGTAACAGAAAATTCTCAGCACCATACTACCTTTACTATTTACATCATTCTTTACTTTGATCTAATTACCAGTTTGACTTTTCTTTGTTTTTCTTTAAATATTTTTTATATAGTTATATTATATTTCCCCTACCCCAACTCTTTGCAGATTCTCTCAATTCCCCTAGTCACCCAACTGCTTGCTCTATGCTTTCTCTCTGTATCTCCAAAATGGAAATGTAAACAAAAACAATAAGACAGAATAAAACAAAACAAAATCTCTCTGTGTGTCTCTCTCTGTATCTCTCTGTCTCTGTCGCTGTCTCTCTCAAACACACACACACATACAGAAAGAGAGAGAGAGAGAGAGAGAGGGAGAGAGAGAGAGAGAGAGAGAGAGAGAGAGAGAGAGAAGGCTGTGATTAGAGCCACAGGCACACAACAACCACCGAGATCACAACATTTTAGACACGATTTAGTGCAGTTACCATTGGAACCTCGAAAATCAGAACTCTATACCCACTTCAAGGAGCATTGGGACCAAAGCTCCATTCTCTAGAGAAAATGTTGGCAAGCTGGCAACCTGGAGCTGAAATGTAAGCCCTTGGTGACTTCTGAGACCACTGAACTGGATTCTTGGTCATGGGCTGCTCTCTGGTCCCACAAGAGCTGGAAGTCTTTTGATCAGATGATTTCTGATCTTTCTGCAACCGGAATCTCCCTGAGAAAGGGAAGATTGCTATTAATTTTTCTTTCATTGTTTGGTAGAAGTGTGTGTGTGTGTGTGTGTGTGTGTGTGTGTGTGTATGAAAGAGATGTAGGGTACAAGAAATTGGGAAGGAGATGTGGAATGAATGATTCTGCAGGAGTAGAATGGGGCATAAGCAATTGACTTGATAAAATTACAGAAATTTCTGTAAGAAAAAATAAAATAAAAAATAAGAAGTTGGGTGTGGTGATTTTAAATATGTGAAGGAGAACCAATTATTTCTATGAATTTTACAAAATTTGTTTAATAAGTATTGTGCAATTTACTTTTTTAAAATAATTATGTGGTCTTAGGTGTTCACTATATTTCATAGATAAGGTAACTGTGCCCTATGTTTGATCAAAATCACAAAGTTAATGGCTGGATTGTATTAATCTTCAGGTATTCGTATTGGCTTTGGAATCCTACAGTATAAGGCAGGACCCAGAGTACAGAAGGTGTTTAATATTGATCCTGAGCTTGGGTGTGGTTCAATTAAAGGTTTTGAATCATTATTTGGTTTGGAGAGGAATGTTACAATAAATGGAAAGAGAAATGTGTTTCAGGAAGGGTTTTCTGGAAGAAAATGTATTGAGACTAAAGCAAATATAGATAGTCAGGGTGTTAGGTACATTTCAGAAGGGAAATTTATTAGTATGCTGTTTGTAGGTGCCTGTTTAGATATGAGGGCCTGATCCAGGTCAATCATGGTGAGGAACCTACTTTATGCTGTTATTATCTTCATTTCAATATTAATTTTCTATTCTCTTGTTTGCCTACATTATGGCATGGTTAAATAACATATTTCATCAGAATGATATGTAGGTCTGGAAACTTTGAAAAAGAAATAAAAATGAACACAAAGAGCCCTGGAAACAAAATATCACACTAAGCTTCATTTTGAAAAAGAGTATCTATTGATGTTGCAAATGTTAATGCCATAGACACAGTGTGCCCTGTGCCAGCTGCTACTGTTTGTATAAGTATTGTTGTGGTCATTTGTTCCATTAATGGGAAAGAAATAATGACAGCATAAGGATACATATTTGTTGGGGAATTAATTTATTCTGAGAGGGGATCCATATTCAGTGTTTCCACAGATGTAAACACACATTAACCTGCATAATATAAAGAATGAGAACGAACAAATTGCTATTGTGGAAGAACAGCTATTCAGGCACACAGAAATAACAGTTTTGTTGTGGCATAATTAAAGTAGAAAATTTCTTTTCACAGCTTGGCCCAGATCTAGGCAACCTGGCTTTGCCAAATAGTTTTCTTTTCTCTGAGTTTCAGTCTCATCATATTTTCCTACCATAGGGTGGTTTATACAATTTCAGAAGTCTTTGTCAGGATAATAATATCATAGTCAAATTATCTGAATGCTTGTCAGCAAAAAAAAATGGCATAAATATTTTCCTAAAAGTAAAGGTGTCCTCTGAGAACTCTTTTGGATGTTTTACCTACTTTTGGCCCTTATATATGCAATTCATAGGGCAATGGGCATTATTTTAAAAACTTTAAAACTGCCCCTTCTCTGTCTCCCAATTTGGTTTGTCAAATTTGGGACATGTGGGAATCCTCATTTCCTCCTATTTTCAAGTCAATAACCTCTTTTACTTTGATTATTATTACTACATATATGTGTACATATTTATATATGTATGTGAACACACACACACACACACACACACACACATATATATATATATATATATATATATAAACACTCTCAGTCTGTTTTTACTGTTTGTATGTATATGGTTTCAATGCATATCAATGTATATTGGACAACCAATAAAGAGTTACATCCTTGGGAAAGCTAATTCTTTTTCTCTTGGCAGTCAAGTCATTAGGTGCCTATAATTTTTGTGAGGTGTATAACCCCAAGAAAATTACCCCCTTCCATGATAATTTTTCCATTGATAGTGACATGTTTAGGTGTTGTCTATACAGTAATTAATAAGAGATATTACTTCACAGTTGATGTTCTGAAATTCTGGCTCTCATAACTTTTTGCCCACTTTCATGATGTTCCTTGAGCCACAGATGCAGGAGTTATGATGTAGATTTATCCAGTGAGGTTCCCAGGATCTATTGATGTCTGCATTGTGTCTTCTCATGGTTTTCCATGATGGTTTGTTTCCATATTCTTTAACAAGAGGCTTCTCTGGTAAGAGGTGACTACACTTATCTCTGGTTATAAGGATGTAATTTAAAATATAATAAGGAATTATGCTGTTATAGTACATTGGAGTAAAGTTCATTGTCTTACTATCCCAAGGAAGTTGGCTAACCAAGCATGACTTCCAATGCTCTTATGCTGAGTGTGCCTTAAGTTCAAATAGACAACTGTTAGTTGCCACCAATACGTAAGTGCCAATTGTTGAACATTTAGGCATAAGTTACAATGATTGCAATTGTCATGGTTCTTAGGTGTTGCAGCTGGATAGCACTGTTTAATGGCTTCCTTCCCTTGGCAGCTTACATAGTATTTTCTGGAGTTAGGGAAGCTATACTACAAATAGCAAAAAAGCTTTCCATGCTGTCTCAGCTAGAATCATCTGAGGCTATATCCTCAATGTATTGTATCTTGAGCAATAAGAGCCCATATGATGGGAGATGCCATTATGTATATATGTTTCTCATACTGATTAATGAATACTGTTGGCCAATAGGAAAGGAAGCTAGGAGGGACTAGGAGACAAGGAGGAAAGAGGAAGAAGTAAGGAGGAGTCAACATGGAGAGTCTGGAGAAGGCAGAACCGCCAGCCGCCTCTCCCTGGTAAGACCACATGGAAATACATAGAAATGGGTTAATAATTAAGACAGAGGTAGCCTATAAGAAACAAGTAATTGGCCAACAGAATTATATCAAATACAGAGTCTCTGTGTTAATCGGTGCTGGCGCTGCTGCGGGACAAGACCAGGCGGAGGGCAGAAAAACCTTACTCCCTCCACCCATACTCAACGTCTGAGATACACCTAAGTACATCAATAATCTGTATCCATTAGGGAACTGTTTGAGCAACCATGGGAAAGGAGGTTTCTCAAGATTGGTCCTAGATATTAGTTAGTCCATGGATATTGTAGGGAACTCTGCCAGTAGCAGATGAGACAGAATGTGAGACATTTGTCTTTCTGGATCTGGGATACCTTACTTAATATGGTATTTTCTAGAGTCATCCATTTACTTGCAAATATCAGTTTTCTTATAGCTTAGTAGTATTTCATCATGTGTATGTACCTTATTTTCATTATACATTCATCTATTGAAGCCATTAATTGGCTATAATAAAGAGGGTGGCTATGAGTAGGATGTCAAGTCCTTTCATTATGTGCCAATGAGAGTATACCTGGGTCATATTTTATATTTATTTTAAGAATTTTAAGTATTCTTTTTAATATAATATCATTATTAATTTTTTATTTAAATGTGAAAAAAGCTTGTTTAACATGTAAATCTCAGTTCCTGCACTCTCCTGTCCTCCCATGTTCCTCTCACCAACCCCCATCCCATCCCCTTTCTGCTCCACAGGGAGGATGAGACCTTCCATGGGGAGTCTTCAAAGTCTATCATGTCATTTGGAGCAGGGCATAGGCCCTCCCCCATGTGTGTAGGCTGAGGAAGTATCCCTCTATGTGGAATGAGTTCCCAAAGTCCACTGGTATACTAGGGATAAATACTGATCCATTACCAGAGGCCCCATAGACTGCCCAGTCCTCCCAACTAACACCACATACAGTGATCTGGGTCAATTCTATGCTGGTTTCCCAGCTATCAGACCTAGAGTCCATGAGCACCCCCTTGTCCAGGTTAGCTGTCTCTGTGGGTTTCTGCAGCCTGGTCTTGACCCCATTTTCTTATCACTCCTACCTCTCTGAAACTGGATTCCAGGAGTTTGGCTCAGTGTTTTAGCTGTGAGTTTCTGTTTCTGTTTCCATCAGCTACTAGATGAGGGCTCTAGGATGACATATAAAGTAGTAGTTATCAATCTCATTATCAGGGAAAGGCATTTAAGGTAGCCTTTCCACTGTTGTTCAGATTGTTAGTTGGGGGTCATCCTTGTAGGTCTCTGGACATTTCTCTATAGTCAGTTTTCTCTTCAATCCTATAATGGCTCCCTCTTTTATGGTCTCTCTCTCTCTGGCTCTCTGGCTCTCATGTCTCAATATTCCTAGTCCCAGTGCCCTCCTCTCCTCCCGTCTCTTTCTTATATTCTTAATACTGATTTTCAGGGTGGCTGTAACAGTTTGTAGTGACAGCAACAGTAAGTAAGATTACCTCTGTTTTCACAACTTCACCAGTATTTGTCATTACACATTTTGTTTACCATAGCCATTCTGATTGGAATAACACAAAATCTCATAGTTATTTTTATTTGCATTTTTCTAATTTACAAGGACAATAAGCACTTTTTGAAGTATGTTTGAGCAATTTTATTTACTTAATGAAAATTATCTTTATATGCCTATCCAACTTTTAAATTCATTTTTGTTTTATTCTGTTTGCACTTTCTTGGTACTAATAATCTGTTAGATGCATAGTTGGCAAATATTCTCTCACATTCTGTGGATTTCTTTTTCACATGATTGATTGTTCCCTTAGCTGTACATAAGCTTTTAAATCTATGAGGTCCTAGTTGTCATTTGTTGGCATCAATTCCTTGACAAATGGAGCCCTGCTCAGAAAGCCCTTTATCTGTATCTTATAGAGTGTTACTTTTGTGTTCTTTTAGCACTTTTAGTATTTCAAGTTTTAAGTTGGAGTCTATGGTCCACTTGAATCTATTGGTTGTGCAGGGTGTTAGATATGGGTATAATTTTGAAGGTGGTAGATATGGGTATAATTTCATTCTCTCCCTGTGGACATCCAATTTTCCCAACAACACCACCCCCCAAAAGATATTTTTTCTCAAAGTTTGTTTTTTAACCTCTCTCTCAAATATCAGATAGCTGTACTTATGAACGCTTGTCTTCCATTTTATTTCATTGTTCTACATATCAACATTTGTGTCAGTTTTGTCTTATTTTATTACAATAGCTTTATAATGTATTCTTCAAAGTAGAACAGTAATTCCTCCAATGTAATTTTTTTTTCAGAATTGCTTTCAATAGCTAGGATTTTATCTGGGTCCATGTAAATTTTTATTTATTTATTTATTTATCTTATTTTATATATCAATCCCAGTTCCCTCTCCCTCCATCATTCCCTCCATCTCTCCATGTAAATTTTAGTATATTTTTTCTATTTCTGTGTAGACTGTTATGAATATTTTTATTAGCATTGCCTTGAATCTATAAATTTCTTTTAGTGGGATACTAATTTTTACAATATTAGTTCTTCATATCCATGAACACAGAATATGTTTCTTATATTAGATTTTTAGTTTTCATTGTAGAGGTTTTTTTTTGCTTCTATAATAACTATAATGAAAATATAGTTCCTATAAAACTATAATATGCAATATATGTCAGAACACACTGTGTTTGTATTTCTGAGTCTGGGTTATCTTACTGAGGATGATTTTTTTTTCTAATTCCATCCACTTGCCTGCAAATTTCATGATGTCATTTTTTTCAAATAGTTCAGTAATAACACCATTTGTATAAATAAACCACATTTTCTTCATCCATGATTAGTTAAAGGACATCTGGGTTGTTTTCAGTTTCTGGCTATTATTAATAAAGCTTCTGGAAACACAGTTGTGCAATGTCCTTGTGTTATGATGAAGGGTCATTTGGATATATGCCCCCAGATTAGTATAGATAGGTGTTGAGGTAGATAAACTTCTGTTATGAGCAGTTTCCCACCATCCTGGTCCCAGAGTCCTGTCATCCCCAAAATAACACACGGAGACTCTATTATAAACCTGGTGGCTAATGGTTTGAGCTTCTAATGGGCTAGCTCTGTCTTATATAATAACTAATTTCTATCAATCTAAGTGTGTCCATGTGGTCTTATCTTACTGGAGAAAGAATCCAGACTTCTCTCACATCCTACATCTTTTCTCTTCTCCACTATATCTCCCAGAATCTTCTTTCTCCTAGTTCTACCTGTCTTGCTTCCCTATAGGCCAACAGTGCTTCATTCATTAACCAATAAGCGAAACATATTTATAGAATGACATCTCCCATCACACTTCCAATTGTCTGAGAAACCAGGACATTGATCTCCAAAGTGGCTGTACAAGTTTGCACTCTGACCAGCAATGGAGGAGTGTTCCCTTGCTCCACCACATCCTCACCAGCATAAGCTGTCACTTATGTTTTTGATATTAGTCATTCTGGCAGGTATAAGATGGAACTCAAAGTAGTTTTGATTTGCATTTCCCTGATTCTAAGTGTGTAGGACTTTTTCTTAGCCATTTGAGATTATTCTTTTGAGAATTCTTTGTTTTGATATGTACCCCATTTTTTTAATTGGATTGTTTGGTTTGTTGACACATTAATTTCTTGAATTATTTGTATATTTCAAATATTAGCCCTTTATTCGATGTGGAGTTGGGAAAATCTTTTTCCACTCTGTAGGCTGCTGCTTGTCTTATTGATGGTGTCCTTTGTCTTACAGAAGCTTTTCAGTTTTTCTTTTTAAATCAATTGTTTATCTTAGGGCCAGTTCTATGGGTGTTATATTTAGAAAGTTGTCTTCTGTGTTGATGCTTTCAAGTCTATTTCCCACTTTCCTTTCTATCACGTTCAATGTGTCTGGTTTAATGTTGTCGTCTTTGATCCACTTGGACTTGAATTTTGTACAAGGTGATAAATATGTATACATTTGGATTTTTCTATTTGTAGACATCCAATTATGCCAGCACCATTTGTTGAAAATGGTTTCTTTGTTCATTGTATATTTCTGGCTTCTATAGCAAAAATTACATATCCATGAGTGTATGGAGTTGTGTCTGTGACTTTGATTCAATTCCATATATCAACATGTCTGTTTTTATGCCAATACCAAGCACTTTGGTTAAAATCAAAACAAAACAAAACAAAAAACTGTGGATTTGTAGTACAGTTTGAAATAGAGCATGATACCTCCAGAAGATCTTTTACTGTTTCGGATTGTTTAATTATCCTGGGTTGTTTTTGTTTCTCCATATGAAATTGAGTAGATGTGTAAAGAATTGAGTAAAAAATTTGATTGGTATTACATTGAATCTATCAATTACTTTTGATGACATGGCCATTTTAATGGTTAGTTCTAATGATCCAAGAGCATAGGAGAACTGTCCTTCTTCTGATATCTTCTTTCAGTTTCCTTCTTCAAAGAGTTGAAGATTTTCTTTCTTTTCCTCCTCCCTTCCTTCCTTCCTTCCTTTCTTTGTTTTTTTTTTAATTTTAATTTTTATTTTTTTAGTTGTTCTTTTATTTATTTATTTGTTTGTTTTGTTTTGTTGAGACAGGGTTTCTTTGCATTGCTTTGCTTTGCTTTGGGGCCTGTTCTGGAACTTGCTCTATATACCAGGCTATCCTTGAACTCACAGAGATCCACCTGCCTCTGCTCCCTGAGTGCTGTGATTAAAGGCATGAGCCACCAAGGACCAGTTCCAAAGACTTGAAGTTTTTGTAATACAAGTTTTTCACTTGCTTGGTAAGATTACCTCAATATATTTTATATAATTTGTGGCTATTGTGAAGTGGCTATTGTGAAGTGGCTATTGTGAAGTGGCTATTGTTTTCCTGAATGCTTTGCTAGTCTATTTGTCATTTGTACATAGGAGAACACTTGTTTTTGTTTGGTTGTTTTTTTTTTTTTTTTTTTTGGAGTTAATCTTGTATCCAGCCACAGAAGATTCATTACCAAACTCATTTTTGAGGCTGCAATCACCTTGGTACACAAGCCACACAAAGACACAACTAAGAAAGAAACTACAGACCAAAATCCCTCATGAACATTGATGCAAAAATACTCAATAACATACTAGCAACCCGAATCCAAGAATACATCAGAGAAATCATCCACCATGACCAAGTAGGCTTCATCCCTGAGTTGCAGGGATGGATTGACATATGAAAATCTATAAACATGATTGACCATATAAACAAACTGAAAAAGAAAAACCACATGATCATCTCCCTAGACGCTGAAAAAGCCTTCAACAAAATTCAACACCCTTTCATGATAAAAGTCCTGGAGAGATCAGGCATAACAGGAACATACCTAAACATAATAAAATATACAACATACAGTAAACCAACAGCCAACATCAAATGGAATGGAGAGAAGCTTAAGGCAATTCCTCTAAAATCAGGACAAGACAAGGCTGCCCTCTCTCTCCATATCTGTTCAATATTGTACTTGAAGTTCTAGCTAGAGCCATAATACAGCACAAGGAGATCAAGGGGATCCAAATTGGAAAGGAAGAAGTCAAACTTTCTCTATTTGCAGATGATATGAATATTTACACAAGCAACCCAAAAAACTCTACCAGGGAACTCCTATAGCTGACAAACACCTTCAGCAAACTAGTAGGACACAAGATAAACTAAAAAAAAATCACTAGCCCTACTTTATTCATATGACAAATAGGCTGAGAAAGAAATCAGAGAAACATCACCTTTTACAATAGCCACAAACAACCTGAAGTACCTTGGGGTAATGCTTACTAAACAAGTGAAAGACCTACATAACAATTAAATTTTATGTCTTTAAAGAAAGAAATTAAAGAAAATACCAGAAAATGGAAAGACCTGCCATGTTCTTGGATAGGTAAGGTAGGATAAACATAGTAAAAATGGCACAAGTCAGCTAAAGATTCTTTTTTTGTTTGTTTGTTTGAGCAGGTAAAAATAAACATTATGTATCTTGCAGTTTTTCTTGGTTTATTTTTTTTTAATGTGTGTAGCCACGATTCTAGAGTCTCTACTCTGATCCAACCTTATTTCCTTCAAACCGGAATGAATCAGCAGTTTCTCATTTCCTTTAAAAATAAAGGAATAACTTCTCATCCAAAGCATTACAAATTTCAACTTAAATTTGAAATCAAGATAATTTTAATCTTCCTAGTCATATTGCTTTCCTCTCCTTTCCTTCTCTATCTCCTAGAATAGATTAGAGAGAGAGAGAGATAGAAAGAGATATCATAAAAGGGAGCCATTATAGGTTTGAAGAGACAACTGACTCTAGAGAAATGTCCAGAGACCTACAAGACTGACCCCAACTAACAATTTGAGCAACAGTGGAAAGGCTACCATAAATGCCCTTTCCTGATAATGAGATTGATGACTAATTTATCCACCATCATAGAGCCCTCATCTAGTAGCTGATGGAAACAGAAGCAGATACCCACAACTAAATACAGAGCTGAACTGGAATCCAGATGCAGAGATGGAGGACAAGACCAGGCTACAGAAACACATACAGACAGCTGACCTGAACAAGGAGGAGCTAATGGGCCCCCAGACTGATAGCTAGGAATCCAGTATTGGACCAGCTCAGACCCCCTGACATGGGTCTCAGTTAGAAGGCATAGGCAGTTTAAGGAACCTCTGACAATGGAACCAGGATGTATCCCTGGTGCACAAAAGGACTTTGGGAGCATTTTCTCCATGGAGGGATACTCCCTTATCCTAGAGGCAGGAGGAAGGGCCTAGTCCCTACTCCAAATGACTTGACAGATTTAGATGACCTCTCCTGGAAAGCATCACCCTACATGTGGAATGGGGGGTGAATGTGTGGGGAGGGTGGTTTGGGGCATGGGAGGGTGGGAGAGAAGGTGGGATGGAGGGAGGGAGAGAGGGTAGGAGGGAGGGAGGGAAGAAAGGAGGGAGGGAGATGAAACTCAGATTGATGTGTAAAATAAGAAGAATAAATAAAAGAGAAAAAAATATTTTTAAACTATATAGGTCTGTCTATCTGTCAATAATAGTGTGCTGCCACTGCTCATAAACCCCATTGAAAATTTTCGGTAGCAGGGACTCTTAAAAGATATATTCTAGTTTTTACCACTGTCACTGAGCAGGGATCCATTCTATTAAAGGAGCCATATATCTCCTTATGGTTAACATACCCGTATGGCTTACCCAAGAACAGGTGGTTACAAAAAAGCTGTGTTTGACTCAATTTTTGTGTTTAGAATCCCTTTTGAAGCTTTCTCAGGCTTTATGTTTGTGTATGTGATCCTTGACATTGAGCACCATTTGTAGGTAGAGTTTCTCTGTGTTTTATCACCCACTTCTCAAATAACCACTCAAAGGCTTAACATTAATTATCAATGTTTGGTTAGTAGCTTAGGCTTGTTACTAACTAGCTCATACAAATTAAATAAACTGTATTTCTTATTTAAGTTCCAGCATGTGGCTCATGCCTTGTTACCTCATATTCTATATGTTTATATGTCCTACTTCCTTTGCTTTGGGCTGGCAACTCCTAAGACTCCATCTTCTTCCCAATTTCCATTGTTGTTGTCATGCCTATATTTCCTTCCTGACTATCAGCCAATCAGCTTTTTATTAAATTAATCCAAGTGACAAATCTTCTACAGAATTATTCCACAGAAGTTTTCAGTTGCTATTGTTTTATTTATTTATTTATTTATTTATTTATTTATTTATTTATTTAAATGTAGTAGTAATGTAGTAATGTGAACTTTATTTTTAGCAGGACTTTCATAGTGTCTTGTAAGTTTGGGTATGTTGTTCATTCTCTTTCATTGAATTCTAGGAAGTCTTCAATTTGTTACTTTATTTCTGTTGACCCAGTCGTCATTCAGTAGAGAAGAGTTAATATTCCTACAAATGTAGGATTTCTGTTATTAGTGAAATCCAACCATAATCCAGGTTGGTCTGATAAGAGCAGGGGGTTGTTTTAACTTTTTTTATCTGTTGAGACTTGCTTTATGACTGAGTATTTGGTCAATTTGGAGAAAGTTTCATTGGCTGATGAGAAAGTACATTCTTTTTGTTTGGGTAAAAGGTTTGGTAGAGAGCTATTAGAATCATTTTTTTATACTGTTAGCACCAGTATTTCTCTGTTTAGTTTTTTTTTCTTATTTTACATATAGATCCCAGTTCCCTTTCCCTCCCTCCCTACCTGTCTCCCTCCCTCCCATGCCACCCCCCCACTCCACAGTGAGGGTGATGCCTTCCAGAAGGTTTCAACAAAATTTGTCAAGTCTGTTTAGTTTTTATGTAGATGACCTGTCCATTGGTGAGAGTGGGGTATTGAAGTCTCCTCCTATCAATGTTTGAGGTTCAATGTGTGATTAAATCTTTAGAAGTGTTTCTTTTACAAATGTGGGTGGCCTTGGATTTGGCATAGATGTTACAAATTGAAACATCACCTTTGTGGATCTTTCCTTTAATGAGTATGAAGTGTTGTTGTTACTGTCTCTTTTGACTAATTTTTATTTAAAGTCAATTTTATCAAATATTATAATGCTACACCAGCTTGATTCTTAGATCCAGTTGTGTGTTAAATCCTTTTCCAAAGATTTATTCTGAAATAATATCTCTCTTTGATGTTTAAGTATGTTGTATGCATCAAAAACATATATCCTATTTTCACATCCATTCTGTTAGTGTGTGTTTTTATTAAACTGGGAAATCAAGTCCATAGATATTGAGAGACATCAATGTCCAATGATAATTAATCCCTGTTTTGTTGTTGGTGGTGGTGTTTGTGTGTGTGTGTGTGTGTGTGGTGTATGTGTGTTTCTCTTCATTTGCTTTTCTGGTGTAAGATTATTTATTTCCTGTGTTTGTGTTTTCATGGGTGTAGTTAACCTCCTTGGATTGTAAGTTTTCTTCTAGCAATTTCGCTATGGCTTGTTTTGTGGATAGATATTGTTTACATTTGACTTTATCATGGAATGTCTTATTTTCACTTATGGTGAACGAAAATTTTCCTGGGTATAGCCGTCTCGGCTGGCATCTGTGACCTCTCAAAGTCTGTAGCACATCTGCCCAGGCTTTTCTGGCTTTTAGAGTTTCCATTAAGAAGTCAGGTGTCCATAACAAAGACCAAGGCTGTGCTCTGGAAATCCAGGCAAAGAGGAAGGAGGGAACATATGAGCAAGGGAGGACAAAATATTAATGGATAAATCTACATACAGCTGAACCAAGCTTGTGGGAACTCATGAACTCTAGGCCTACAACTGTGGAGACTCCAGGTGATCAAACTAGGCCTTCCATATTTGGGAGACAATTGTGAAGCTGGGACTATCATATAGGACCCTGGCAGCAGGAGCTCAATACAAATCTGGTACATGAGCTAGTTTGTTGGAACCCATTCCTTAGGGAGAGATGACATGCTCAGTGGCAGTAGGACCATTATATAATCCCAGCACATGAGCTGGCTTGTTGGAGTCTATTCCCTATGGTAGGATGCCATGCTCAGTCTTAATGCATGGCAGAGGGGCCAGGCCCAATCACAACCTATTCTGCCAGACTATGTTGACTCCTCATGGGATCCCTTACACATGAGGAGGGATGGACTACAGGTGTGGGCTAAGGGGGAGGTCAGGGATGGTGGGAGTAGGTGAGGTGGTGGGAGGAGGGCTTGGAAGGAGAACTGTGGTTGGAATGTAAAATGAAATAAAAAATTAAAAATGTAAAAAAAAACTAAAATAAGTCAGTTGTAATTCTAATAAGTCTGCTGTTATATGTTACTCAGCCTTTTCCCCTTATAGCTTTTAATATCCATTCTTTGTTCTGTATGTTTAGTGCTTTGCTTATCATTGGCAAAGGGACTTTCTTTTCAGATCCAATATATTTAGAGTTCTATAAACTTCTCGTACCTTTATTGATATGTCCTTCTTTAGGTTGGGCAATTTTTCTTCTATAATTTTGTTGAAAATATTTTCTGTGCCTTTGAGTTGGGATTCCTATTATTCCTATTATTATTAGGTTTGGGCTTTTCATAGTGTCCCATATTTCCTGGATGCTTTTTATTAGATTTAACATTTTCCTTGACCAGTGTATCTATTTCTTCTAGCATATCTTCAATGCTTTAGATTCTGTCTTCTATCTTCTGTATTCCACTGATGATCCTCAAGTCTGTAGTTCCTGTTCACTTACTTATCATTTTTATTTCCAGAATCCTCTCATTTTGTGTTTTCCTTATTGCTTCGTTTTCCATTTTCAGCTCTTAAATAGTTTTATTCATTTTCTTCAACTGTTTGTTTTTTCTTGGATTTCTTTAAATGATTTATTCATTTCCTTCACTTTTTTGGTTCTCTTTTCCTCTATTTTTGAAGGTGTTTATTTATTTTTCTCTTGAAGAATCTCTAACATCTCCATAAAGTTTGTTTTAATGCAATTTTCTTGTCCTTACATTGTGTTGGAATATTTAGATCTTGATAAAGTAAGATTCTGTGCTCTGGTGGTTACATATTAACATAGCTGTTGTTGATTGTTTTCCTATGCTGCCAACTAGGCACCTAAGTTTGGGGGTGATTATAGGTCTAGGTGACAATTCTGAGTTTGTCTGGTCTTCTTTTCTGGTATTCTGGCCAGAATGACCTGTGATTAAACAGAGGATCTCTACTTGAATTCTTATGGCTGGAGTGGCCACTGGTGGAAGAGTGGATCTCTGCCCATGTTGGGAATTATGAATCAGCTATGAGGAGAAGTGGAGGTATTGCAAATGGGTAGAACTGAGAGAGTAAAGGGACACCCCAGGCATAAAGTCTATTTGGAGTTCTGATGACCAGAATGACCTTTGGTTGTGAGGTGGGATCGGCCTGACTTGAAGACTAGGATACTACAGAGAAGAGGGGGAGGGAGAGTGAACAATTGGGGGTCATGTGGGTGGGTACTTTGAGAGTGAGAGCAATCCTTAGACAGACAACCTACTTAGAGTTCTGGCAGCAAGCATGGCTTCTGATCAAGCAGGGGTGCTATGTAAGATGTCTTCATTAGGGATAATTACCATGTGGTTGGTGATCTTTGGGGTAAATACATTTTCTTGAAGATCTGAACATCTGGAGTTAGGTTCTTGTTTATGTGCTTTGATATGAGTTTATACTCTAAGAGACAAGACTTTCCAGGTAGGGTAGCAACTTGATGAGTTGGGAGAGTCCAAAAAAATGTAGGGCTGAATGAAAGAAAGTATCATACTAGAGCACAAGGATAGATGAAGAGTGTTCCATAATGGTCTGGCTATTGGGTGGGTAGATCTGTGGAATCCTAAGATGGCAGAGCTCAAGAGACAAGTTCTTTTATCTGATGTACTCTTTGTAGGCAGGCCACCATCTGAAGAACTAGTAACATGCTCATCATGGGACAGAATGAAGGCAAACAGAGTCTTTAGGTACCCAAAGAATCAAAAATGTAGACAGCCTTATCAAACTGCATTTGTTGACATGGATTCTTCTGGCTATCATGCTGGTTCTTAATCATCCTGAGTTGGAGAAAGGAAAGGAACATATTCTATAATATGGTTGATATGTGGTCCTAAGAAAGGTAGTCTAGGTCTTAGATATTCTAAGTAGAATAAGGTATAAAACTCTACCAATTGATCATTATGGGGTTCTGCAAATGGCAAATGATGGGGTCTTCATCCCTATAGCAGGGAGAGGAGAATGGTAGGGCAGTTAATACAGCATTCTTAGAAAAGTCACATGGTTGCTTAGGTGGCCCATAAAGAAGAATGAGAAAGACCATACCTGAGATCAAGATTCAGTCAGAGGCTGTCTTAAGGTGAGTCAGGTAGATTCTTAATTGGCTTAGAAAATAAAGAGCTCTATTGATGACATGAGTGGTGTGGAGCTGTAAGGTAAGCATTTTGGGTCTTATATATCCCAAGAATGAATATTCATTCTTGGGATATATATATATATATATATATATATATATGTATATATATATATATATATATACATATATATATATATATATATATATTCATAATGGTAAAATGTAAAGTCAGCATTGGGTCTTAATGGGGTACAGGTAGGATCAAAATCTGCCTTAAGAAGAGAGTGGGCTCTACTCAGCAGCACAGTTGCTATGGCATGTCAAGAAATGTCAGCATGTTTCTTGTGGCCACAGAGGGTGAAATTAAGTATTCTGTCTTTCAGTGTTGTTGGTTAAAGCTCCCCATAAAGACAGACATGGTGTTTCCTGTATTATACTTTTATCATATCTTTAGTCCCTTAAAAATTGCAATTTTCCCAGTTTCTTGATTCATGTATGCTCATTCTCTCATTCTTTCTTCTTAATTTACATTCTTTCTTCTTAATTAAAGCAATAAAGTAATGTGAAATGCCATGTCATTGTTTGATAATCTCATGATTCAATAGTATATCTTCAGATTCAATAATTCAATACTAACAAAAGATTTAAAAAATCATCTCCCTCCTCTGTAGGCAAGGGTAGCCTTGAACTCACAGAGATCCACCTTCCTCTCCCTCCAGAGTGCTGGGATTAAAGGCATGTGTCACCACTACTAGGTCTCATCACATATTTTAAGTATTCTTTCAATTAAGGAACTAAGAAATTAGTTTTTCTAGACAGGGATAACATAATATAAATTTTTATGACATGACTATGGGTTTAATATAGTCCATAATTCAATATGGGTGGTTTTATAAAATTAGCTGTGTCCAGTTTAATTTTTCTTCATGTTCTACAGCTTGAGTTATTAAAATATTTTCCCATAGTAATTTATCATATTGTTTGTTTTCCATTCCCTTGATTCCAACATTATCCATAATAACAAATGGGTTTTAGGCAAGTGCTGAATGTCAATTTTAGGGCCAGTGAATTGGTTTAGTAAATAGAGTCTCCTGCAAACTTAGACTTTCTCCCTAAGAATCAAATGGAGAAATAAGAGAACCCAACCCTAGAAATTTTCTTCTGACTTAAACATACATACCATGGCATCAGCATGCCCACATACTATACACACAAAAGAATAAAAATAAAAGTACCAATTTTGCAAGTCCACCTAGTATTAATATTAAATTATCATATAAATCAAAGAGCCCTTTGAATACATGCATGTAATCTCAATTTCACTTAAGTGTTTCTTAAGTGTTTCTAAGTATTGTATAGTTTAGTAGTATATCCAAGACACTGGCCTACCAATCCAAATTCACAGCTCATTGAGCTCATTTGGTATCATTTAACTAAAACATTCTTTCTGATGTTACCTCAGTATTGAAGACTTTTCAACTTTTAGAACATAATAGATAATATGTGTCCCCTTGCATGTACTCGTATATGTAGTGAATGTCTACAATCTTGAGTTCCTGCCTTCCAGATGATTCTAAATCTATTGTGATGATGATGGAGATCGACTAACATTTTCATATTATTTTCCCAAACTGTTACAAAATAATTTTTTTTATTTATACACACTACATTCGTGGCAATTTGTTATAGCGACAACATAAAATTAATATAGGGAAAACTGCATAGTGGCCAATAAACAGGAGAGGATAAGAATGGAGTAGAATAATGGTACTACGAGTGTGTTAATTGTTTTTCTTTTTGCAAAGTCAAGAAAAGAATAGAGGAAATAAGGGTTTATTTTTGATTAGAGTTTGCAGAATAATTTTCTTCATAGAAAGGAAAATCTTGGAGCACAAATATGAGGCCATTGGTCAAATTGCATCAGGAATCAGAGGGCAATGAATGCTCATGTTCAACTAGCTTTCTCCCTTTTTTTCATGAAGTCTGGGACCCTAACCCAATAAATGGTGTCACATTTAAGGTATTCCCACATCTATTGAGCTAATCTAGAAAATGGATAAGATGGGTCCAGCCATTTTCCCCCAAGGATTTTCTAAAATTCTCTCAAAGTAACAATCAATGTAAAGCATCACAGATCCACATCTTGTCAATTTGACACAAGAAATATCACGTAAAGCAACAACATTCCTTTTTCTTTCACTGTTCTTAATATTCTTTCTTTATTCTCTACTCTAGGTGTTACCCAAATGATCCATAACCATGCAACAAAGACATCTGTTCAACTATGTTCATAGCAGCACTATTTGTAATAGCAAGAACATGAAAGCAACCTAGATGCCCCTCAGTTGAAGAATGGATAATGAAGATGTGGCACATCTACACAATGGAATACTACTCTGCAGAAAAAAAATAATGGTATCTTGAAATTTACAGGCAGATGGATGGCACTTGAAGAAACCATCCTGAATGAGGTAACCCAGTCACAAAAAGAGGAACATGTATGTACTCACTCATATATGGATTTTAGACCTAGAGCAAAGGATCATCAGCCTATAATTCACACCACCAGAGGAACTAGGATACAAGTTGTATTCTAAGAGATTCATATAAAGTCCCTCACAGAATCGGGAAGGGACAAGTCCCCCAGAGCACAAGGGAAGTGGGGGGGGGGGACAGTGAATGGAGAGAGAAGTAGGAGAAAACAAGGGGGAGGAAAGGAAAACACGTGCAACTAGGAAGATTGAGTCCAGATAGGAATAGAAGACAGGAGAGAGCCTTCAACTAATGCCTGTTGAAAATAGGAGCAAACACCCATACATAAACACTGAGTCGAACTAGAACCCAGATGCAAATGGAGAGGACAAGAGCAGGTGGCAGAAACACATCCAGACAGCTTACCTGAACATGGAGGAGCTAACGGGCCCCCAGACTGATAGCTGGGAAGCCAGCATGGGACTGACTTAGGCCCCCCTGAATATGGGTCTAAGGGACCTCAGACAGTGGAGCCAGGACATATCCCTGGTGCACAAAAGGACCTTGTGAACACATCCCCCATGGAGGGATAACTGCCTTAACCTAGAGACAGGAGAGAAGCCCTAGTCCCTAATTCACATGACCTATCAGATCTACATGACCCCAACTGGATGCCATTCCCCTACATATGGAATTGGGGTGGGGGGATGGGAGGGGAATGTGGTTAGGGTGCATGTGAAAGGGCAGAAAGTGTAAAAGGGAGGGAGGGAGGGAGAGGGATCTGGGATTGACATGTAAAATAATAAATTAAATTTAAAAAAGCCACAACATTCCACATCTTTTCTGTATAGGTTTATGATGGCCATCTCATAATACAAAATGCTTCAGTCCAACTTCAAAACTCACCAAAGGCTAATAGTTCCAACTTTTCTCAAAAGTGGGTATTCAGGGTCTCTTCTAATACTCAGGCAATTTACTGTGAACCCCAGTAGCACCTAAACCACTTTATGTAGTTGAAATATAAAATGTAACAGAATAAACATACCCCTTCAAAAGGAAGAAATGGGGGCATTTCAAAACAAAAGCTTGAGAAAGAACTACCAGGAAAAACATGAAATCCTGTATATCCATGTCTATTATTTGAAGCTTGTAATGGATTCATCTCTTCTCCAAAGGGATTAAATAGCCACTTTCCTCCATCTATGTTAACGAATCAAACAACAGCCTTTTTTGTGCTGCCTTTTTCCATACCTCTAGATTTCTTTAGCAGATACCTCAGAGTTTTGAGATCACAGATATCCAAATCTCCACTGCAACTTAATCTTTACTTTGGCAGATTTATGCAGTTGCCTGCCTAAGTCTCCTTGCAAGGACTCTGACCCTGCTACATATTGACTGGATATAGCTACTCTCTAAAACTGAGGTGAAAACTCTATAACAACTTTTATCTTGCATATTTCATGCCTGTAAAACTAGTACAATAGAGAAAATATCTGAGCTCTGCCACCATCTTAGGATACAGCCTTGCTATGGAAGGTTCTATATATGCCTTGGTGGCTGAATCTGGAAAATTACTTTCCAAGGCAAATATTTACCACAGGGAGAAAACTCCTGCACTATATGCAGGTTACAATTTCACCTTCCAAATCAATTGGAATTTTCCCAGGTTGCATCCTTTCTTGAATGGGGCCTTGCACTGTTCCTATTGTCTCTGAGAAGAGTAGGATGTTTATGTTTACCAGTTTCAGCACAGCATCTTGTTTTCTGCATGTTCCTTGGCTGCAACTTTAAACTTGCCCAATATCTTTTCTAGAAAAATTGTACATTTTAAATATTCTTCTGCTTCATTTGTTGCATCTTTCCACTGTAGATTTGCATAAGCCACAATCTGAATGTTATCCTGCCTTAAAATTTCCTCTGCTAAACACATTAACTTTTGTTTCTTTTGTTGAAATGTTTTTAAAAACCAATACAAGTTTCCTCTCCCTCCTATCCTCCTGCTCCCCCCACATTCTCCCCACCCCACCTTACCCCCATCTACACCTTAGAGAGGGTGAAGCCTCCTATGGAGAATCAAAAAAGCCCTCCCTGCTCTATCTAGCCTGAGCAAGGTATCTACTGTAATGAGTACGGTTTTTCCGCCCGCCGCCAGTCTTGTCCCACGGCCACACCAGCCCCAAATAACACACAGAGACTCTGTAGTCGATATAATCTGTTGGCCTGGTTACTATTTTCTTATCGGCTAGCTCTGCCTTAATTATTAACCCATTTCTGCTGATCTATGTATTTCTCTTACCGGGGAGCCGGCGGCATACTGCTTTCTCCAGACTCTCTATCTTGACTCCTCCTTCCTACTTCCTATTTCCTCCTTGTCTCCTAGTCCCTCCTATCTTCCTTTCCTATTGGCCAACAGTGCTTTATTATTAACCAGTATTGGTAACATATATACATAATGGCATCTCCCATCATCTCCTCTTTTCTGTTTAAATAAAAAGATGGGTTTTAACCTCAACATAGCAAAATATATTATACAACAGTTATCAAGTAAGAATCACAGTTAAAAATATTTAGTCCATTAACATTTAGCAAGATTTGAAGAAAATATTTCATCATCTATTCTATCTTTGTGTGTCTAAAGTCTAAGTAACTTATCTTTAATCCTAACTAATGAAAACTATAACCATAACTATCTGTCTTCAACTCCTTCAAAGACCACAGAAGGATAATATATAAGCTCTAGAAATGACAGAGACATCTTGTCTTTTCAGTCACCTGAAGTTCTTTTGTAATCTTCCATCTTCAGCCCACAGGCCATAGTGTGTCTGGCAGACTCTTCAGTAAAGCAGGAAAATTTAAACTGTCTTCTTCTTGTATTGGCAGTTTGTCAGTCACTTTTCTCTGTGTCCTGCAGACTGTCTCACAGACTCTTCCATGAAGCAGGATCTCTGTAGCAATGTCCATCTTGAATCAGCAGTCATTTTTCGTTGGGTCCTGCATGTCCAGTTTATACAGCATAAAGTCAAACAGTCCAGACAAGAGCAGTATCTTGTCCAAATGGCTAGTCTTGCCATATTGGAAGTAAACTCCATAACGTCTTTCTTTAATGTCTATCTTCCTTTCTGACGCAGGTAGTGTTACCAGGAGCATTTATGTCTCATTGTCAAGTAAAACCCTAAACCATTTTAAATGCCATATTCTGTAGGTCTTTGAAAAGTTTGAAGAATTCCTATCTATCTTAAATACATCTTGTGTATCTTGAAAACCCTAACTAAATCTTTGAAAGGTTTGAACAATTCCTATCTATCTTAAATACATCTTGTGTATCTTGAAAACCCTAACTAAACTCTAAGCTTTGACTATCATAGGTAAATATCTATAATCTGTACTATATTATACTTTACATTTCTAAATGAGCTATACAAACAAGAGGAGAAATATACATATGACAAAATTGACCTTAAATTGTATCAATAAATGAAAATCCATTCCAAAACAAACTATGCATATCTATACCATAATTCCCTTTTTACCTTTAAAAAGTTATTGGTTGTGATCCTTAACCATTTATAACCAAGTCCATTTAAATGAAAACAAACATTTATAAACAATATTTGGGAATTAGGGCGTCGTTTTTTCCAAACTATTTCCTGCTGATAGGGGGCGCTGTCATGGGGGATCCTAAGAAGTTGTAGAAATCTTGGCTGTAGTCTGCGAGGCTGCTTTGTCCAAGCTGTTTTGAATGTTGGATCACCAGCGACTCTGTTTCAGGGGGCCTGGCTTGATCAAAACACATTAGTCTGGAAGGAATCCATAGTTCCTAAAAGCCAGTTCATGTATTAGGAATAAATAATTTTTTTTTTACTGCTAGTGGGCACACAAACTACCCAAGCCACCCCCATTCAGAGGAACTATATTAGACACAAAGCAAAGGATAAGAAGCCTATAGGCCACAACTCCAAAGAAGACATGTAACAAGGAGGAACCTAAGAGGACATACATGAATCATCCCAGGAAGGGAAAATAGACAAACTATCCTGAGTAAATTGGGAATGTGTGTGTGGAAAGGTGGCAGGATAGTGGGGAGGGGGAAAGGGGAGGAGAGAAGTGGAGTTGGGGAAATGACAGAGAGGGAGAGCCAGGGAAGAGATAACTTGATAGAGGGAGCCATTATCAGGTTAGCCAGAAACCTGGCACTAGGGAAATAACTTGATTGTTTTTTAATATTTATCCTCATTCAAGTTCTCAGTATATGTACGTAGCGAATCCAGATTCTTTGTCAGTATATTATCTGAATGACCTCTAGCCCAGATATTGATAGAGCCCTTAGTCTCATGCCAAATTGCAAAAGCCCAGTCTCTACTGTCTGTTTCTGTCAGCATTAAGATCTTCTAAAGTCCCACCAGATCAGCCCATTAATACCCTTTTCACAGTATGGGAGGTGTTTTCTAGTCTAAATTTCCAAACCAGATGGCAGGTTTATCACAGCAATAGGCACATGTGTCTGTACCAATTTCTCATAGTATTTGCTCTTTTAATTTCTATATATAAAATGCCTAATAAAAGCAAATTCATGGTGGGACAAATACATTGGCATGAATGGAAGGCTGATGGTCATACTGTGTCCAAATTCAGGAAGAAGAGAAGAACCATTAGTAGACATACTTAGATAGCTTTCTCTTTTGGGGGTAATCTGGAACCCTAGCTCATGAAACCTGACACACACACATGGCAAGATATTTACATCTAATGTGATTGTACATTTTCTAAATTTGAACACCAATATTATCATTTCTGAGGCAAAAGGAGAGGACAAAAAAGGTGGGTGGAAAGATCTATAGTATTACTTAGGTACCATGCCTGAAGAAGTCCTGAGCTACCTTCCTAGTACAGAAAATAATAAGCAAAAAGTAAAACAACAAGATTTGGCAAAACCTGAGAGAAATTTCAGGCTCCTAGAAATCATAGAATCTGTGTAATTATTAGCAATAAGTTATGGAAAAAACATATAATGTACAACTTATTAGTCAGGGTTTTATAATTTAAGATAAATGGCTAGATACAAACATACCTATTTCTTTTGTGACCACTGTCATCAAGTACTATCATAAAAACAACTTCAGAAAAAAAGCAATATTCTGAGTTCATAGTTCAAGATATAATCCACCATGACAGGGAGTCAAGAGTTCAGGAAGCTGAAGCAGCTAATCACATCACATCCACAACAGGAAAAAGAGTAATGAATACATACTAGTACTTAATCTGTTGTCTCCATTCCTTTTCCTGGGGAAATTTTGAGCCTCAAGTTATATCAATTAACATAATCAAAATACTATTTAGCATCTCACCCAATAGGCCAACCTAACCTAGATTGCCCTCTATAAAGTCATTTTTCATTTCTCCGTTTCTGCCAGCCACTCTCCACACAACATATTTGCCATTAATATAGCACATTCATTATGTAGATCATTTGCACATAAAAGTACATCTATCTATAAAACCCACATTTCTTTAAAGAAATGGAAGTGTGCTCTATAAACTTTTGTACTTTAAAATTATATTTATTCAAACCAGGTTTTAATATTTGAACTACTGAGAAGCTATTGAGGTATTACCTCCTCAGTTGGTGAAACTATTGCAGTTTTGCTGCTTGGACATGTGGATTTTTGTGCCAATAAATATACTACGTACAAATAATATAAATAAAGTGTTTCAGTACTTAATATTTTCTCAAAATTGGCTATTGCTACATATTGATAATGTATCAATAGTGTCAGCTCTAAAATTTGCAGATAAGTGTTGCAATGTGGTAATAAAATTCTAGTGATAATAGCTAAGGATACTCTGTAAATTTCTTACTGAGTAATTGTACAGGACAGTTTTATTGACAGTTCAACACAATCTAGAGGCATTTAGAAAAGGGATAGTCATTTGTAGAAATTCTCAGATTATATTGGCCTGTGGCCAGAACTGTAAGAGTTAATATTGATTGATTTGAGGCGACCCAGTCCATCATTGGTGGTATCATTCTCAGGCAAGTGGATAGGTGGGGGGCATTTGAGAATGGGAGGGAGAGGGAACTGGGATTGATATATAAAATAAGATTCTTTCTAATTTAAATAAAAAAGGGTGAAAAAGTAAAACTGAACAACTATGTATATCCACAACTGAAGTAGAAATGTTTCACCAAAACTAGACTCTGAAATGAAGGTATAAGAATATTAAAAAAAAATTTCTTCTTTGCAACTGGCTCAGTGTTTAATGTTGGGTGTCTGTTTTTGTTTCCATCAGCTACTAGATGAGGGCTCTAGGATGGCATATAAGTTACTTATCAATCTCATTATCATGGAAGGATATTTAAGGTAGCCTTTCCACTGTTGCTCAGATTGTTAGTTGGGGTCATCCTAATGGAATCTAGTTGCAGAGAGGGAGTGGTAAGAAAAGGGGTCAAGACCAGGCTACAGAAACCCACAGAGACAGCTGACATGAACAAGGGGGAGCTCATGGACCCCCAGACTGCTATCTGGGAAGCCAGTATTGGACCGACTTAGACCCCCTGAACATGGGTCTCAATTAGAAGGTCTGGGCAGTCTAATAGACCTCTGACAAAGTGGAACCATGATGTATCCCTGGTGCATGAATGGACTTTGAGAGAACATTCCCCATGGAGTGATATTCTCTTAGCCTAGAGGCAGGAGGGAGGGCCTAGATTTTGGGATCCCTCCTGGAAAGCATCATCTTCCCTGTGGAGTGAGTGGGGAATGGGACTGGAGGGGGTTTGGAGGTGAATAGGAGGGAGGGAGGTTGAGGAAACTGGGATATATATGTAAATATATATAATAAATTATATATAATAAAAAATAATAAATATATATAAAATAAAATGATACAAATAAAAAATCATTTCTTAAAAAGCATCATTTCTTGTATTTTATTTTGCACTATATGACCAAATATAAAAAATGAAAAAATGTCAGTCTCAAATAGTCTCAAATAGAAAAATCAATATGACTAAAATGAAATTTTGTGTAGTCAGAAAGAAAAGTATGTGGTGATTTATTATTTATTATTTATTAAAACTGGTCTAAGGATTCAGAAAGCAATGTCATCCACAAATTATATAGGCCAGGCAGTGGTGGTACAACCCGTTAATCCCACCATTTGGGAGGGAGATGTAGATGGATCTCTTAGTTCAAGGCCACCATGACCCACACAAGAGTGAAGAGTAACAGAGATCATGCCTTTTATCTTAGTATCTGGAATCATATGTGCCTTTAATCCAAATATTAGAGAAATATTAGACAGGAATAGGGTCTCAGAGCTGGGATATATTCTCCAGCCACATTGAGGAGAGGAAGGCATTGATGTCTTAGGATTCTCCAGCCATGCTGAAGAGAGGTTATAGTATGAGGTTTGGTGGAGCCAAGATCGCCTTTCAATCTGAGGTAGAGTAAGACCTAGTGACCAGCTGCTTTGCTTTTCTGATCTTCACCTTGAAGTTTAAACCACAATAAATGTCTCTGGGTCTTTTATTTATCATGCTACAAAAATATGGTATGATTTCCAGTGTAGATCCTTTGGAGAATCACAAAATTGTATTCTATGTTCAAATTATCTTTATAATCATATGTAGATTTTAGAGACAATATAATTTGTAAGCATGATATAGTATTGATTTTAGAAATAATACAATATATAATAATATTGTAAATAGTATTTGTTAATTTATTAACACAGTAGCTGAAGAAATATTAGGCAAAATAGCTGATGCTTTAGCCGAAAGCAAGGTAGCAACATCAGTTTCTTTTTTTTTTTTTTGTCATACTGTACTCACAAGAAAAGCATGAATAGAATAATGTTGCCTTAAGATGACCTTGTTATCATTAGTGAACCTATTAATGGAGAAGGGAGAAAAGTCTTGTGATTTAACCCATAGACAAAAAACTACAAGTAATTATCAGTAGTTGTTAAGAGAATGAAATTTAACCTATCCCAGGGATGAGCCCCCTTATTGGTTTCCTAATACAGAATGGTCAACTCTAAGAACACATTTACAAACAACAAAAAGAGACCTTCAGGCTGTGTTTATGTACTTGTTCATTCACAAATATATCCATACATATACATATACAAAGAAATAATAAAGAAAAGAGTCTATCAACTTGAGAACTGGGACATGGAATGGTTTGGAGGGAGTGTATCTGGGAAGGAGAAATGGTGTAATTACATTTCAATTAAAACATATTTAAAAAGAAATCCAAAAAGAAAATTTAAAATAGATTTAATTATAATCCTTAAACACACATCTTTTCACATTTTATGTGACAAAGCAGAAAATATTCATAAAGTGCATCAGCTGAATGTGAAAGTAAAATAATTGTCTCCAGGAAAAGTTCCTTTACTGAGTAAATAACATGGCAACTTGAAAGAACAGCTACCAAGTTATGATTATTCAAAATTAGAATTTAATAATATTTTACCTGCCTGAAAATGAATAAAATTGTTCTATCATTTCTAGAAGAACAATAAATATCATTCTTCAGCAATGATAAACATTTATAAATCCAACTAAAATTAGGATTCTGAAAAATTATAGCTTTTCAGTGCTTTTCTACTCAATTCCAGGGTAATACTACGAAATGATAATTTTGTATTTTACATTGACATGAATAACATGAATACATAGTACAGTTAACCAGTATTTTTCAAATGTCCCACATTGTTACAGTATTCTACAGTGAAATATATATACACAAATTAAGATCAACATATTTTTAAAATGAAATAGAATAGAACTGAACCTTAATAAATAATTGATGTGGCTACAGATTCCACACTGAAACTTAATTTTTCAGGAAATTAACTCTTGTTGAGTTTTGATGTGGTGTCAGTGGAACTAGGATGTATCCCTGGTGTAAAAAAGGACCTTGCAGATACATCCCCCATGGATGGATACTCCCTTAACCTAGAGACAGGAGAGAAGTCCTAGTCCCTACTTCAAATGATCTATCAGATCTACATGACCCCACCTGAATGGCATTGCCCTACATGTGGAATTGGGGTGAGGGAATGGGAGGGGAGGGTGGTCAGGGAGCATGTGAGGGGTCAGAGAGGCTAAGAGGGAGGGAGGGAGAGGGAACTGTGATCGACATGTAAAATAAAAAATAAATTAAAAAATTGGTTCAGCAAAAACATTGTGCATATTAAATTCTATGTACAAATACCTATAGATCAAAACTTTGAAACTTTTTAGAGTAGGTACTAGTAACATTTTTGCAAATAATGATAACTTATACCTATTATCTATTTTTTGTTATTCACTTTAAAAAAAAAAAACATGAACATTTCTCTATGGCTTCGATGCTTCTTTTAAAAATGTGATTGTTAATGGCAGCATAAACAGAATTCATATAGATGAATCAAAGATTTTTGATGTTTCATAAAAGAGCATATGATTATGTCTAGGAACTATTATTGCTAAATTACTATTCTCCTTTTTATGCCTATAATGATAAAACACTGTTGTAAATAAATTAGGTTTTTTTTTTATCTTGTGGAGGAGTTTGCTTGATCTGATTCTCAGTCTCAATGAAACCTACTAATCTGGTTATAGATCTATTTTTCTCTTCTTTATTCAATCTTTCTCTACAATTTTTCCTCTTTTCTTTCACTTCCTTTCCTCTCCTATTTTTCATTCTCATAATAAAATTAAGTTTTAATAAGTCCTACTAACCATTGCACACTGTTTAGTAAAGAAATTTGAATGAAATCAGAATGCACTGTTAATGTAAACCTCTTATTTTGAGTCTGAATTAAGTTTAAATCTAGATTAGCTACTTCTAGCTTTTGCAGTTCTTAGCAAGGCAGTTAGTTAATATACTAGCATTTCAATTTCTTGGTCTCAAGATAAGTATAAGAAGTTGAGCCTAGTCATGGAAGCAGGTAGACTAACTGTATATCTTCTCCTCTCCTTTCATACCTCCAAGTCTAATTCCCCATCTCAGCCACTGCTTTTGCTTCTTCTGTTCACTCACTACCTTCATTTCTAAGGGACTAGGCATATCCTGATAAAAACTACCTGCTCTTGTATACCTCCTGAGACCACCTCTCCTAGCCCATTTGTATTCCTAAGTATCAGCATCAAATACCTAAAAACCCATTTTAACTAGAACCCACAGTAGACATACTTATTAGGATTCCAGAAGCATTTCTTACCAGTCAACACACAGCCACAGTCTGTCTCCTAAGAACCAGAAAGGGCAACAAAAGCTAAAGAACAAAACACTGACCCAACCAAGACAAGACCAGACATTAGTACCTATAATTAAAATCTGCCCAAACACAAATGTCTAGATGCCAGTATAAAAACACAGTCAACAGGCAAGGCCTTGCTAAAAATGATATGACAAACTTTGAAGATTCCTTGTGGAAGGCCTCACCCTCCCTAGGGAGCAGAAAGGGGATGGAAAAAAAATAACAAAATAAAAAGAAAGAAAAGAAAATATCCCATTCAAAGAAATGCTGCTCATAAATGCTTTTAATTGGCACTTTCCAGGGACACTAGAGACATATCGACACAGAGAATCAATTAGTAGGGATATTACTATGAAAATCCATTACAATAATTACTCTAACTATTTTTAAAAATAGTCAACAACATCAAGAAAAATATGTCTCCACTAGAGTCCAGCAACCCTATCATAGGAGTCCATGAGCATTTCAACATAGTTGATGCACAGGAGAAAGAATTTAAAAAAACATTTAGGAATACGATAGAAGTCCTTTAAAAGAAAATGAATGAATACACTCAAGAAATCTAGGAAAATACACAGAAATATTAAAAAGAAACTGTGTAAAAAATGAATAAGATACTTCAAGATCTTTAAATGGAATAGAGCCATTAAAAATCACAAAGGGAGATATGAAAATAGAGAATATAGGAACATGAACAGAAACCCCAGAGGCAAATCTCACCAATAAAAGACAAAAGAGAAAATCTGAGGCATTGAAGATACAATGAAGAATACAGACTTGTTCAAAGAAAATGTAAGATCTAAAAAGTGCCTTGCACAAATCATGCAGGAAATCTGGGACTATGTAAAAATCAAACATAAAAATAATAGGAAAGGAGGAAGGAGAAGGGGTCCATGTTTTTGAACCACAAATAATGTTTTCAACAAAATTATAAAAGGAAATTTTCCTAACCTAAAGATGTAGATGTCTATTAAAATAAAGAAGCATATGGAAAATCAAATAGACTGGACCAGGGAAAGAAAATGCTGTTGGCATAGAATAATCAAAACACTAAATGTATAGAACAAAGAACTAATATTAAAAGCTACAAGGGAAAGAGGCCTAGTAACATAAAAAGCCATTCCTATTAGAAGAACAACTGACACCTCAATGAAGAATATAAAAGCTAGAACTGATGTACTGCAGATTCTGAGACCAGATGTCAGCCAACACTGTATTACCCATGAAAACTTTCAATCACAATAGATGGAGAAAATAAGACATTCCATAATAAAACCAAATTTAATCAATAACTATCTAAATATCTAGCCCTATAGAAGGCACTAGAAGAAAAACTCCATCCTACAAAGGTTAACCATTCCAAACAAAACACAAGGAATAAATAATCACAAACCAATAAATTCGAAGAAGGAAACACATGTATCACAACCACAACAAAATAACAGGAATCAACAAATACTGCTCATTGAGAAATCTTAACATCAAAGGCCTCAATTTCACAATAAAAAGATACAGACTAACCTAATGGATGTGAAAACAGGATCCATCCTTCTTCATCCGTGAAACACACTTCAAGGAGTGACATTGCCTCAGAGTTAAAAGTAAGAACAGATATTCCAAGCAAATGGATCTAAGAAGCAAGCTAGGATAACCATTTTACTATCTGACAAGATGTACTTTAACACAAAAATAATCACAAGAGATAGGGAAGGGTACTACATATTCATCAAAGAAAAAAAGTTCATCAAGAGGACATTGCAATTCTTGACAGCTATACAACAAACATAAGGCCATCAAAGTTGATAAAAGAAACACTACTTCAACTTAAGTCACATATTAAGCCTCACACACCTATAGAGAAAGAAGTCCATGCTGCACTCTCAATAATAGACAGGTCAGAAATGCTAGATCCAATTGAATGATAAAGCAAATGGAAGATATGGAAGAAAATCTCATGCAAACTCAGAAGAATATATCTTCTTAGCATCCCATTGAACTTTCTGCAAGATTAGCTACATATTCAGATGCAAAACAAATCTCAACAGATACAAGAATAAGAAAATACCACCCTGCATCCTGTCTGACCAACACAGATAAAAGCTGGATATCAACTAAAGGAACAACAGAATGCCTACAACTCATTGAAACTGAACAATCACCACTGAATAAAGAAATATTTTAGGACAAAATTAAAAACTTTATAGAATTGAATGAAAATGAACATACAACATATCCAAGTATATGGGACACAGTGAAGGCAATTCTGTGAGGCAAGTTATAGCATGAAGTGCCTAAATAAAAAAATAGACATATCTCGTATTGTTAACAGCATACCTGAAAGCTCTTGAATAAATATAAAAATCACACCTAAAAGGAGAAGACACAAGGAAATAAAATAATCATGTCAAAAAGGATTAAAATAGAGACAAATAAACAAAAAACTACAAAGAATCAATGAAGCAAAAATTGGTCCTTTGAAAAAATTCAGGATGTTTGACCCTTCTATTCAAATTAAGTAAATAATGGAGAGAGAATATCCAAAACAACAAAATCAGAAATGAAAGGGGAGAAATAAAAACAGCAGGCAAATTCAAGAAAAATCAGAAGGATGTACCATAAATGTACATATTACAATACACTGGAAAATGTAAAGGAATAGATAATTTTACCCATACATACCAATAACAAAGTTTGAATAAAGATCAGTAAATTTAAACAGACCCTGTAGGGAGTATGGTTTTTTTGCCCACTGCCTGGTCTAGTCCCGCTGCCACGACAGCCCCAATTAACACACAGAGACTCTATAATTTTTTTGCCCAGGTACTAGTTTCTTATCAGCTAGCTCTGTCTTAAGTATTTACCCATTTCTATGTATTTTCATGTGGTCTTACCAGCGAGAGGCGGCTGGCGGTTTTGTCTTCTCTTGACTCTCCATCTTGACCCTCCTCCCTACTTTCTCTCTCCTCTTTGTCTCCTAGTCACGCCCATCTTGTTTTCCCATTGGCCAACAGTTCTTTATTCATTAAACCAGTATGAGAAACATATTTACAGAATCGCATCTCCCATGAAGACCCATAGTCCCTAGTGAAACAGTCATTAAAATCCCCCAACCCAAAACAAGCCTAGGTTCCAATAGTTTTAGTAAAGAATTATTTTATACATTCAAGGAAGAGTTAATGCCAATGCTCCTCGAATTATTCCACAGAATGTAAATAAAAGGAACATTATCCAATTTGATTCATGAGGATATAATTATCCTTATATGCAAGCCACATAAAGGTCCAACAAAGAAAGAAAATTACAGACCAATTAGACTTATGAACATAGATTCAAAATTCTCAATAAAATACTTACAAACAAAACCCAAGATTACATCCAAAATATAATCCACCATGATCATGTAGACTTCACTGGAGACATTCAAGTATGGTTCAACATAGAAAAATCAATAATTGTAATCATCATCTGAAAACATTGAAAAAGAATAAAATGATTCTTCCATCAGTTGTAGAAAACAAAAACATATGTGAAAAAAATCTAATACTACTTCATGATGAAAGTCCTGGAGAAATTCAGGATAAAGGACATATAGGAAGTACATAGCCAATATATTTATAATTTAAATTTGAAACAAGCTTGTTTTACATATCAATCCCAGTTCCTTAAACCCTCCCATCCTCCCCTGTTCCTCCCTACCAACCCCCATCCTATCCCCTTTCTGTTCCCCAGGGAGGGTGAAGCCTTCCATGGGGAGTCTTCAAAGTCTGTCATATCTTTTGGAGCAGGGCCCAGGCCCTCCCCAATGGGTCTAGGCTGAGGGAGTATCTCTATGTGAAATGATCTCCAGAAGTTCATTCATATACTAGGGATAAATAATGATTCACTACCAGAGACCTCCCAACTAATAACATATTTAGGAATTCTGATTCAATCCTATGCTGGTTTCCCAGCTATCAGACTGGAGTCCATAAGTTCCCCTTTGTTCAAGTCAGCAGTTTCTATAGGTTTCTCCAGCCTTGTCTTGACCCCTTTGCTCATTACTCCTCCCTGTCTGCAACTGAGTTCCAAGAATTCTGCTTAGTGCTTAGCTGTAGGTGTCTGTTTCTGTTTCCATCAACTACTAGATGAAGGCTCTAGGGTGGCATATAAGGTAGTCATTAATCTCATTATTGGAAAATGGCATTTAAGGGAGTCTCTCTACTATTACTTAGATTGTTAGTTGAGGCCATCCTTGTAGCTCTCAGGACACTTCCGTAGTGCTAGATTTTTCTTAAAATTTATAATGCCCCCCTCTATTATGGTATCTCTTTTTTTGCTCTCCTCTATTCTTTCCCTGACTCAATCTTCCTGCACTCTCATGCCCACCTATCCCCTCCTCTTCCCCCTAACTCCCTCTCCCCTCCCCCATGCTCCCATTTACACATTTACTCAGCAGACAAAAACAATGTAATCTTGCAATTCCAAGGCAAATGTATGGAACCATACTGAGTGAGGAAACCCAGTCACAAAAAGACAAACATAGTATGTATTCACTCATATATGGTTTTTAGACATAGAGCAAAGGATAACCAGCCTACAATCCATACCACCAGAAAAGCCAACATTATCTTAAATTGGGAGAAGCTCAAAGCAATTCCACTTAAGTCAAGAAGACAAGGATGTCTGCTCTCGTCATACCCAATTAATATAGTATTTCAAGTCTTAGTTAGAGCAATAAAACTACAGGTGGAGATCAAGGAAATACAAATTGTAAATGGTGATTCAAATTATTTTTATTTGCAGATGATACGACTGTATAAATTAATAACCCTAAAATTACATCAGGCAATTCCTATAGCTGATAAACACATTCAGCAAAGTAGCTGTACACAAGCTTTCAAAATTCAGTAGTCCTCCTTTATACAGTATATAGTAGTCCTCCTATATACAAACTACAAATGGACTTAGAAAGGTATCAGGGAAATAATACCATTCACAATAGCCTCAAATAATATAAAATATTTTGGGATGACTCTAACCAAGTACACTAGTTGGTTTTATGGGTCAGATTTACAAAAGGTACAGTCTTCAGGGGAAGGAGCCTCAATTGAGGAAATGCCTTGATAAGATCCAGCTGTAAGCCATTTTCTCATTTAGTGATCAATGGGGGAGGGACCTGCACATGGTGGTTGGTACTATACCTGGATTCCTGGTCCTGGGTTCAAAAAAGGTGGGCCTAGCAAGCCATGGGAGGCAAGCCAGAAAGCAGCACCCTTTCATGGCCTCACATCAACTCCTGCCTCTGGGATCCTAGCCTGTTTGAGTTCCTGCCCTGGCTTACTTCAGTGAAGAATACTTTGCTGTTTGGTCATGGTGTTTTGTCACAATGATAGAAACCTTAAGACACCAAGCAACTGAAAGACTTATGTAATAAAAACTTGAAGTCTTTGAAGAAAGGAATTTGAAGGAGATATCAGAAGATGGGAAGTTCTCTCATGCTCATGGATCTGTAGGATTATCAGTAATTATGGCAATCTTGCCAAAAGAAATCTATAGACTCAATGCAATCCCTGCCAACATTCCAACACAGTTCTTCCAAGAAATTAAAAGGACAATTATCAACAGCCCACAGAAGCATATAAAATCCAGGATAGCTAAAACACTCTGTATTAAAAACAGAAAAACAAAAAGTCCTGCTGGAAGTATTATCATTCCTGATTCCATGTTGTATTACAAAGCTATATGAAGACAAAACAGCATAGTATTGGCACATAAATAGACCCAGTTAATAAATATGATCTAATTAAAGACAAGATATAAATTCACACACATATGGAAACCTGATTTTTGATAGAGAAGTCAGAAATACACAATGAAAAAAAGTCAGAGTCTTCAACAAATAGTGCTGTACTAACTGGATGCCTCCAAGTAGAAAAATAAAAGTAGAACCATACTTTTCACCCTGAAATAAACTCAAGTCCAAATTGATCAAAGACTTCAACATAAAAGCAGATACACTAAACCTGAAAGAAGAGAAAGTAGGAGTGTCCTGAACTCATCAGCATAGGAAAAGACTGAACTAAACTCTGATAAGACTAGCAGTAAGATCACCAATTAATAAATGAGAACTCATGAAAACTGAAAAGCTTCAAGAAAAGAACATAGGACAACTGTTATTCAGACCAAGACATGCTACAGAATGAGAAAATATTTTTATCAACTATATATCTGATAGAAGGCTAATAGTCAACATATATAAAGAATTCAAAAAACTAGATAACAAGAAAACAAATAACCCATTTAAAAGATATAGTACAGAGCTAAATAGCATTGTCAGTAGAGAAAACTCATATGACTAAAAAACACTTAAATTAATGTTCAATATACTTACACTTCAGGGAAATTCAAATCAAAATTACTTTGAAATTTTATCTTACACCAATCAGTATGACTAAGTTCAATAGCACAATTGGCTTCTTGTACTGGCATGGATATGAAGTAAGTAGAAATCTCACTCATCCATTACTAGTGGGAGAGCAAACTTGTACTATCACTATGGAAATCAGTGTGGCAATTCCTCAGGAAGATGGGACTTGATTTATCTGAAGGTCTAGCTATACCATTCTTGTGCAGATACCAACAGGACACTTCATCATACCACAGAGACACTTGCTTAACCATGTTCATTGCTGCTCTATTCATAACAGCCAGCAATGGGAACCAACCTAGATGTTCCTCAACAGAATGGGTAAAAAGAATGTGGTACAGATATACAATGTTAGTTCGCCATTAAGAAAAATAAAACCTTGAAATTTTCAGGTAAATAGATGGGACTAGAAAAAAATCATTCTGAGTGAGATATCCCAGAACCAGAAAGAGAAATATTGTGTGTATTTGCTTGTATGTGGACATTAGCTGCCAAATCAATGTTAACAAAGCTACAGTTCACAGAAACATGAAGATTTGGTATTAAGTAAGGGAGTATGGGGATAGGCATATCTTTTTATGAAAGGGGAATAATAGGTAGTTATGAATGAGAGGCTGAAGGTCAAGGGTCAAGGAGGGAAGGGGGATGATGTGGGAGTGAACCCAAGGAAAAATAGCTAAAATTTTGGACATTTGAGGGGTAGTATGGAAGCCTAATATATCAGAAGCTTCACAAAAATGTGCATATATGACAACAACATGAATTAAATCACTAAATAATTTGGAAACAGACCCACAACTATATATCTCTTGTCACTAACTGAAACTTCCAGTGCCAGAATTGGATTTCATCTAATTGGGTTGCTGGTCATAGGGGTCCCATGAAAATCCCCAAAAAACCCAAGACGTTGCCAAGACAATAGCTGGCTCTCCAAAAACTGATGGCAAGGTCCCATTAATGAAAATAACACTTTCACAACTTATTTAACTGGGAGATGTCAAGCTGGTGCCCACATAGAACCCTCATCCCTACCTACATTCTAGAATCTTTGGTTGAAAAAAAAGTACACTGCATGCTACCAAAAGAGAACTGTAAATACAAAACCACTTACAAACCATTTGATCTACAATGGTGTGTGTGCTGCCTGCAAGACATTCTAGGGCAATTGTGGCACAAATCTTGCTGATGTAGCCAAGCAACATCTGATTTCACTTAAAGCCCACTCCACAAGCTAAAATTCATAAATGACACTGAATGGATACCAAGAAACTGAGACTACAAAGTCCAGAGATATAGCATAAAACCAAACACTGCTGTTCCACAAACAAGTAGCAATACAATGACATCTAATGACATTCTCTTGCTTAATTATCATCAGGGAAACTTTGCCTGCAGTAGATGAGAAAAAAATACAGAGATCTACAGCCAGACAATGTGAAAAGATTGAGAAACTTTGGAATACTCAACTCTATTCTTTTTTTTAAATAACAGAAAGCATTTAATTTCAGGCTCACAGTTCCAAATAATTAGAGTATGTAACCATCATAGCAGAAGCATGACAGCAGGCAGGCAGACACAGTGCTAAATAAAGAGCTGACAGCTTACATCTGATCCACAAGCATGAGGCAGAGTATAAGCAAGCTAACTGGGCTTTTGAAACTCCAAAGCATACCCCAAGGGGCACACTTCTTCCATAAGCCTAACACTTCTTAATCCTTCCCTGACAATTCTATTAACTGCAAACCAAGCATATGAGCCTACCAGTGCCTGTAGTGAGATAGTTCTGTGGCACTGACCACGCCCATTGGGGGTGGAGCCATGGGCGGAGTGACCTGTTGAAGGAGGTCGGATGGGGCCAGGAAAGGTGCTCTCTTTCTGGCGTGACTCAGACAGGAGAGGATCAGGTTGAATTTCCTGGTGTTCATCTGTCTAGGTTGTAAGTTATTTCTCCCTGAATAAACATCTATTCGGCCTATTTGTTTATCCTGATCCTTATTTAACCGCGTTAAGTGCCATCTTCATTCAAACCACAACAGACACTAATAAAAATGTATTTAATAAGTTAATTTATTATTACTTTAATTTTAGGGAGTAGTTGGAGACAGGACCTCAAATCTATGTAGATCTGGCTGTCCTAGAACACACTGTGTAGATAAAGCTAAATAAATATATTTTAATTTAAACAACCCCACCACCAGCAATGGTACACTGCCTGAACAAAGCCTTTGGAGCCATGTGATCTTCATCCATTAAACTTTTCTGTCATACTAGCTGGAATACTCAACTCTTAAACAGGGTGTTTCCACAAAATGTCTCCCCTCAGGGGTCAGGAAACCATGCATAAGAGAAGACAGAAAGGGTTTAAGAGTGAGAAAGGATGGAGGACACCAAGGGATTAGATCTGTATGGGAAATGTGATGTGGAAGATCTTGGAGGAATAATAGGAGGGAAATAGTAATAAGAATATATTATGTGAGGAAAAAAGCTATTTTCAATGAAAAAAAAAAGGAATAAGAAAATAATATATTTACCTCAGGAGGCTATTTTCAGAATTAAATGACTGTATAATAAAACATTTAAAAGAATACTTGGCACATATTAAGTAATTAATAATATACGTTTACTTATTGTTAAAAGCAAGAGGAAATGCATATATTTCCAACACAATCGAATGAACCATATCTTCCAATTGGAAACCAAAATAATGCCTTCTGGCCTTATGTTATCTTATCAAATATTCTGTTACTACATTAGACAAGTGACTAAATTAGACAGCCTTTTAAAATAATATGAATTCTCTTTCTTAAAAATATATTCATATATATGAGGAACATGGCATGTTGAGGAAAATACAAACCATAAAATTTTGCTGGAATCTAAATTTTGTTTGGAGGAAATGACTTAGACATACTTGTTTATATGGTCAGAAAGCCTGATCTTTAACAGATCTTTGAATGATCAGTTGGTAGTTTGCTTCTTGAAAAACTATGTAAATATAATTTCAAAGCCATTTTGAGCTCCTTTAGAAAGAACACATCAATTTTGTCATTGATCTTTACTTTGGGCATGAGAGTGGGAAGGGTACATTTTTATAAATCTTGTTTTGGTAGTACATAGTTAGTGAAAAGGCTTGAGTCATGTAGAGAGTTTCAGATAGAAAGGGCACTCTGTCAGGAAAAAAGATGGATTAGAGACCATTAGAAACACAGAGATCTGAGAGGTTTTGTTTTGTTTTTTTGTTTTTTGTTTTTTTGTTTTTTTCCCACCAGGCATGAATCTATTTGGTCTTGCAGGAGCATGGCTTCAGCATAGAAATAAAGAAGCAATTAAATTCTGGAATATTTATGAGATAAAATCAATAGAATTTGTGATTCATTGTGTATGGTGGAGGGATAAGGGAAAGAAAGATACTGAGATCAACTGAGATGTGTAGTTTAGGCACAAGAATAAATGTTATAGTAATCAACAAAAAAAGAAATTTCTCTAGCATTTAGGTAACAATTAGTCTGGGTTGAACATGTTGAATTTGAGGGTCTTAGAAAACATTCAGATGAAGATGCACTCATATTCTGGAGAGAAATAAGTATTAATGAAAACATTCAGAATATTTACATAGAAGGAAAAGTTGAAATAATTGTCATGGGTGAGATTACTTAACAAATGTATAGATTGAGAAAGGATATGAGGGGGCTGGAGAGATGGCTCAAAACATAAGAGAAAGGATATGAGGATGATAACTCCAATAATGAAACTAAAGAAATAATAAAATAAGGGTCACAAATTAAAAATAATTTGTGTAAAATAACCATATTAGAAAATTTCAAAAATAGAGGAATAAACAGTGTCAAATGTTATAAAAACTTAAAGCAAAGCTAAAAAAAATTCTGCCTATTGGTTTTGAGATATGGAAGTGGAGACCTTAGTCAAGACTGCTTCAGCCATGTGGCAAGAAGCAGAAATGAAATGATAATGGGCAGAAAATAAAAATAAATAAATAAATAAAAGTTGTAAACGACTATGCATTATGATTCATATTTTCTAAGATTTAAAATTTTTATTAGTTCTTTGAGAATTTTATACAAAGATCATAGGTTTTCCCTCCTTCAACTCCCATAATACCCATCACATCTTCTCTACCACCCAAGTTCGTATCCTCTTCTTGTTCTGTTTTTTTTTTTTTCACTGTGAGCACATGATGAATTTATTTAAAGAATTCTGACATTTTACAGTTGGTATTGACTATTCAATAATGAAATTGTATTTGTTATGTTTTTTAAGACAATCCATTCTTGGGGGAGTGAGGACTTGTCCTTTCCAGAAACAGATAGATGAAATAACACAGACTTTATTTTATTTTTAACTAAAATCTGATCTAGATAAATATTAATATTCTTTTTTTATTTAATTTTATATAACAAAGTCCAATTAAATGAAAACAAACATTTATACACAATATTTGGGAATTTGGGTGTCGTTCTTTCCAAACTACTTCCTGCTGGTAAGGGGCGCTGTCTTGGGGGATTCGAAGAAGATTCAGATATCCTAGCTGTAGTCTGTAGGGCTGTTTTGTCCGGCTGTTTTGAATGTAGGATCAGCTTGTACTCTGTTTCAGGCAGTCTGGTGTGATCAAACCACATTAGTCTGGAAGGAATCCACATCTTTTCATTTTCTGTGGAAACAAAAATAGAAATCCTTTTCCCCAGTAACTTGTTCTTCAAGTTAAATTTTGGAGTCAAAGCAATTTTTTTTTAATTTATTATTTTACATGTCGACCCCAGTCCCCTCTTCCTCCCTCCCTCCCTCCCCTTCAGCCCTCCCTCCCCCCTTCCCTCCCTTTTACCCTCTCTGCCCTCTCACATGCATTCTAAACACCCTCCCCTCCCATCCCCCCACCACAATTCCATATGTAGGGGAATGCCATCCAGTTGGGGTCATGTAGATGTGACAGGTCCTGTGAAGTAGGGACTAGGGCTTCTCTCCTGTCTCTAGAATAAGGCAGTTATCCCTCCATGGGGGATATGTTTTCAAAGTCCTTTTGTGCACCAGGGATACATCCTGGCTCCACTGTCTGAGGTCTCTTAGACTGCTCAGACCTTCTGGCTGAGACCCATATTCAGGGGGGCCAGAGACAGTCCCCTGCTGGCTTCCCAGCTATCAGTCTAGTGGCCATTAGCTCCTCCTTGTTCAGGTAAGCTGTCTCTATGTGCTTCTGCCGCATGGTCTTGTCCTCTCCATCTGCTTCTGGGTTCTAGTTCGACTCAGTGTTTATGTATGGGTGTTTGCTCCTATTTTCAACAGGCATTAGTTGAAGGCTCCATGGAGAAGTTAGTTGTTGATCTCACTATCTGGGAAGGGCATTTATGATAGCCTTTCCACGGAAGCTGAGATTGTTAGTTGGGAACAGTCTTGTATTTCTCTCGACTTTTCTTTGTGTTCAACTTTATCTTCAAACCAATATTGGCTCCCTCTTTTATGTTCTCTCTCTCTGTCTCTGTCTCTCTCTCTTTCCTATCTTCCATTCCTAACCAGGCTCAATCTTCCTGGTCGCACATGCCTTCCTCTCCTCCCCCTCATTTTCTCCTACTTCTCTCTCCATTAGCTGTCCTCCCCCACTTCACCTGAGCTCTGGGGGACTTGTCCCTTCCCAGTTCTGTGAGGGAATTTATATGAATCTCTTAGAATACAACTTGTATCCTAGTTCCTCTGGTGGTGTGAATTATAGGCTGGTGATCATTTGATCTAGTTCTAAAATCCATATATGAGTGAGTACATACTGTGTTCCTCTTTTTGTGACTGGGTTACCTCATTCAGGATGGTTTCTTCAAGTGCCATCCACTTGCCTGTGTATTTAAAGATACCATTATTGTTTTCTGCAGAGTAGTATTCCATTGTGTAGATGTGACACATCTTCATTAACCATTCTTCAATTGAGGGGCATCTAGGTTGCTTCCAGGTTCTTGCTATTACAAATAGTGCTGCTATGAACATAGTTGAACAGATGTCTTTGTTGCATGGATGTGGATCATTTGGGTATATGCCTAAGAGGGGGATTGCTGGGTCCTGTGGTAAACTAATTCCCATTTTCCTGAGGAACCGCCATACTGATCTCCAAAATGGCTGTATGAGATTGCACTACCACCAGCAGTGGAGGAGTGTTCCACTTTCTCCGTGTTCTCTCCAACATAAGCCATCACTGGTGTTTCTAATTTTAGCCATTCTGGCAGGGGTAACATGGTATCTCAAAGTTGTTTTGATTTGCATTTCCCTGATAGATAAGGATGTGGAGCATTTTCTTAAGTGTCTTTCAGCCTTTTTGATTTCCTCTATTGAGAATTCTTTCTTCAGTTCTATACCCCATTTTTTAATAGGGTTATTTGGTGTTTTGTTGACTAGTTTCCCGAGTTCTTTGTGTATTTTGGAGATCAGCCCTTTGTCGGATATAGGATTAGTGAAAATCTTTTCCCAGTCAGTGGGCTGACGTTTGGTTTTGTCATCTGTGTCCTTTGCCTTACAGAAGCTTCTAAGTTTGAAGAGGTCCCATTTATTAATTGTTTCTTTCAGTGTCTGTGCCCCTGGAATTATGTTCAAGAAGCAGTCTCCTATACCAATTTGTTCAAGGGTACCTCCTACTTTCTCTTCTAAGAGGTTCAATGTGCCTGGATTGATGTTGAGGTCTTTGATCCATTTGGACTTGAGTTTTGTGCATGATGACAGACATGGGTCTATCTGCAGTCTTCTACACACCCTCATCCAATTGTGCCAGCACCATTTGTCGAAAATCAGGTGTTCATAGGTGCATGGATTAATATCAGGATTTTCAATTCGATTCCATTGGTCTACCTGTCTATTTTTATGCCAATACCAGGCTGTTTTCAGAACTATAGCTCTGTAGTAGAGCTTAAAGTCAGGAATGGTGATGCCTCCTGATGTTCTTTTATTGTATAGGGTTGTTTTGGCTATCCTGGGTCTTTTGTTTTTCCATATAAAGTTGATTATTATCCTTTCAAGGTCAGTGAAGGTTTGTGGTGGGATTTTAATGGGAATTGCATTGAATCTGTAGATTGCTTTTGGTAAGATTGCCATTTTTACTATGTTTATCCTACCTAACCAAGAGCATGGGAGATCTTTCCATTTTCTAGTATCTTCTTTAATTTCTTTCTTTAGAGTCACAAAGTTCTTATTATATAGGTCTTTTACTTGTTTGGTAAGCGTTACACCAAGATACTTTATGTTGCTTGTGGCTATTGTAAAGGGTGATGTTTCTCTGATTTCTTTCTCTGCCTCTTTTTCATCTAAAAAAAAATAGGGCTACTGATTTTTTTTTTTTGAGTTTATCTTGTATCCTGCTAGTTTTCTGAAGGTGTTTATCAGCTGTAGGAGTTCCCTGGTAGAGTTTATTGGGTCGCTTATGTAAACTATCATATCATCTGCAAATAGAGACAGTTTGACTTCTTCCTTTCCATTTTGGATCCCCTTGATCTCCTTTTGTTTTCTTATAGCATTAGCTAGAACTTCTAGTACGATATTGAAGAGATATGGAGAGAGAGGACAGCCTTGTCTTGTTCCTGATTTTAGAGGAATTGGCTTAAGTTTCTCTCCATTCAGTTTGTTGTTGGGAGTTGGTTTGCTGTATATTGCTCTTATTATGTTTAGGTATGTTCCTGTTATCCCTGAACTCTCTAATACCTTTATCATGAAAGGGTATTGAATTTTGTCACAGGTTTTTTCATCATCTAGGGAGATAATCATATGGTTTTTCTTTTTAGCTTGTTTATATGGTGGATCACGTTGATAGATTTTTGTATGTTAAACCATCCTTGCAATCCAGGTATGAAGCCTACTTGATCGTGGTGGATGATTTCTCTGATGTATTCTTGAATTGGGTTTGCCAGTATTTTATTGAGTATTTTTGCATCGATGTTCATCAGGGATATTGGTCTGTAGTTTTCTTTCTTAGTTGTGTCTTTGTGAGGTTTGGGTACCAAAGTTATTGTGGCCTCATAAAAAGAGTTTGGCAATGAACCTTCTGTTTCTATTTTGTGGAACAGTTTGAGGAGTAGTGCTATTAGTTCTCCCTTGAATGTCTGGTAGAATTCTGCACTGAATCCATCTGGCCCTGGACTTTTTTTCATTGGAAGGCTTTTGATGACTGCTTCTATTTCACTGCGGGTTATAGGTCTATTTAAGTTGTTTGTCTGTTCTTGATTTAATTTTGGTAAGTGATAGTTATCCAGAAATTTGTCCATGTCCTTTGAATTTTCAATTTTTTGTGGAACACAGCTTTTCAAAGTATGACCTGAAAATTGTCTGGATTTCCTCTGTGTCTGTTGTTATCTTCCCCATTTCGATTCTGATTTTGTTAATTTGTATGTTGTGTCTCTGCTTTTTCGTTAATTTGGATAAAGGTTTGTCTATCTTGTTGATTTTCTTAAAAAACCAACTCTTTGTTGCATTGATTTTTTTGTATTGTTTTCCTGGTTTCTATTTTGTTGATTTCAGCCCTCAAGTTGATTATTTCCTGGCATCTACTCCTGCGGGGTGAATTCGCTTCTCTCTGTTCTAAGGCTTTCAGTTGGGCTGTTAATTCTTTTATGTGACTATCCTCTGTTTTCTTCATATGGGCACTTAGTGCAATGAACTTCCCTCCTAGCACTGCTTTCAAGGTGTCCCATAAGTTCGGGTATGTTGTATCCTCATTCTCGTTGAATATTAGAAAGTCTTTCATTTCTTTCTTTATTTCTTCTTTGACCCAGGAGTGGTGCAATTGCTCATTGTTAAGTTTCCATGAGTTTGCAGGTTTTCTGCTATTTGTGTTGTTGCTGAATTCCAATTTTAAAGCATGGTGGTCCGATAAGATACAGGGGACTATTCCTATTCTCTTGTATCTGTTGAGGTTTGTTATGTCACCTAGTATGTGGTCGATGTTAGAGAATGTTCCATGTGGAGCAGAGAAGAAGGTATATTCTTTTGTCTTTGGATGGAATGTATGGAATGTTCTATAGATGTCTGTTAGCCCCAGTTGATACATAACTTCTGTTAATTCTTTTGTTTCTTAGTTGAGTTTCTGATTTGTGGTCCTGTTTAGTGTTGAGAGTGGTGTATTGAAGTCTCCCACTATAAGTGTGTGAGGTTTTATATGAGCTTTGAGTTTTAGTAGTGTTTCTTTTACGAATGTGGGTGACTTTGTATTAGGGGCATAGATGTTCAGAATTGAGACTTTGTGTTGATGGATTTCTCCTGAGATGAATATGAAATGACCGTCTTCATCTCTTTTGACTAGTTTTGGTTTGAACTCTAACTTGTTAGATATTAGGATAGCTATGCCTGCTTGCTTCTTGGTTCCATTTTATTGGAAAATCTTTTCCCAACCGTTTACCCTGAGGTAATGTCTATCTTTGGAGCTAAGATGTGTTTCTTGTATGCAGCAGAAGGATAGATTCTGTCTTCGTATCCATTCTGTTAGCCTGTGTCTTTTTATAGGTGAGTTAAGACCATTAATGTTGAGGGTGAGTAAGGTCCATTGATTGTTGATGCTTGTTTGATTTAGGTTTGTTGTTGGCAGTGGTATTGTGAATATATTTGTTCTGCTTCACCCTAGGTTTCTGGTGTAGTTGGATTATCTGTTGCCTACATTTTTGTGGGCGTAGTTACCTTCTTTGGGTTGGGGTTTTCCTTCCAATACTTTCTGTAGGGCTGGATTTGTAGATACATATTGGGAAAATCTGGTTTTGTCATTAAATATCTTGTTCTCTCCATCTATATTGATTGAGAGTTTTGCTGGATATAGTAGCCTAGGCTGGCATCCGTGTTCTCTTAATACTTTTAGAACATCTTTCCAGGACCTTCTGGCCTTGAGGGTTTCCATGGAGAAGTCAGGTGTAATTTTGATAGGTCTGCCTTTATATGTTACTTGTCCTTTTTCCTTTGCTGCTCTTAATATTCTTTCTTTATTCTGTATGCTAGGTGTTTTGATTATTATATGTCGAGGGGTCTTTTTTCTTTGGTCCAGCCTATTTGGGGTTCGGTATGCTTCTTGTACTTTCATGGGCATGTCCTTCTTCAGATTTGGAAAGTTTTCCTCGATGATTTTGTTGAATATGTTTTCAGCACCTTTGAGGTGGGCTTCCTCACCTTCGTCTATGCCTATTATTCTTAGGTTTGGCTTTTTCATGGTGTCCCACATTTCCTGGATGTTTTGTGTTAAGGATTCGTTGGATTTATGATTTTCTTTGGTTGATGAATCTATTTCTTCTAGTTTATCTTCTGCGCCTGAGATTCTCTCTTCCATCTCTTGAATTCTATTGGTTATGCTTGTGTCCGTGGTTTCCGATTTTTTGCCCAGCTTTTCAATTTCCAGCCTTCCTTCTGTTTGTGTTGCCTTTGTTTTCTCAATTTCAGTTTTCAAGTCTTGAACCGTTTCCTTCACCTGGTTAATTGTTTCTTCTTGGCTTTCTGTACTTTCCTTAAGGAATTTGTTCATTTCTTCCACTTTTTTGTTTGTTTTTTCCTCCATTTCTTTAAGGGATTTTCTCACATCTTCTTTGAGGGCCTCTATCATTTTTATGATGGTGATTTTTAAGTCGTACCCTTCTGCTTCCTCTGCTTTGTTGTTGTGTTCCATTCTAGTTGGTGTAGATTCCCTAGATTCTGGTGGTGTCATGTTTGTCTTTCTGTTGTTAGGTGTTCTCTTGTATTGCCTTCTTCCCATAGTTTCTTCCAGTAGGTATTGGTAGTGTCTCTTCCCTCTCTCTATGGTACTTCCCCGATGGGCTTATATGGATCTGAGATTCATTATCTGAGCTCTGTGTGGTCCAAGCTCTCTAGGAGGTTTCTCCGCAGACAGGGATCCAGTGATGGGGTCAAGGATGAGGATCCAGAAGAAGATGCCAGCAGGTACTCACAGTGGTCCTCTGGCCAACAGCTCTGGCCAATAGCTCTGGCCAATAGCCGGCAGAAGAGGATGAGGGCTGAGCTTGAACTTGAGAAGGTTTTGCAGGGTAGTGGGATCTCACTGGAAACTGGCGCTCTCCTGCTGAGACCTCATTCTTTGGCAGGGGCCCGGATTTGGGGGTCAAGGATCTTGCCTGCAGGAACTCTGAGTGGACCCACAGAGATAGGTGGATCTCTGGGAGGGGGCCGGGACTCCAGCAGAGGACTGTAGACGGGGTCAGAGACCAAGCTGGTGGAAATTGCAGGTGGTCCCACATGGATAGTCAGGTCTCCTTTGTTTGAAGTTGCTCCTCTGAGAAGTCTCCAAAGTAGGGTGGACTGTTGGCTCCACCCTCTGTCCCAGTGCTCAACCGGAGCGGCAGGACCATAGGTGGGGTAGGGCACAGGGTAGCTGGGGTAGGCTGGAGGTGGGGATGGGTGGGGTG